>NC_022014.1:78350081-78377132 GCF_000317375.1 Microtus ochrogaster
TTAGATAATATCATCTAGTTACTAGAAATGACACGATCTTCTCTCTCTCTCTCTCTCTCTCTCTCTCTCTCTCTCTCTCTCTCTCTCTCTCTCTCCAGCCCCTGCTCAGGTCACACCCGTGTTACCTTCAGAAGCAGAGACCACCGAAGCAGCATCTACCTATGACCAAGCAGACATGCCAACCAATCACACAGGGCTTCCATGCCCTCCGAAGCAGAAGTCCTGGCTAGCACGGCATTTCTCCCTGCTGTTGAGGAGAGACCGACAGGCCCAGAAGGCCGGGCAGCTCTTCTCGGGGCTCCTGGCCCTCAATGTGGTATTTCTGGGTGGGGCATTCATCTGTAGCATGATCTTCAACAACGTGGCTGTCACTCTGGGTGACGTGTGGATCCTGCTGGCCGCGCTGAAGGTCCTCTCCCTGTCATGGCTCCTTTACTACGTGGTGGGCACCACACGGAAGCCCCACGCAGTGCTGTACCGTGACCCTCATGCAGGACCCATTTGGGTGAGGGGTAAGCGCTTGGTGCTAGGAGGGTGGAGAGGGCTGGGGAAGGAGAACCTGTTTGGGAGCAGCTGCCTGTGCCCACCGCCCGCCCATCCTCTCCTGCCAGGCTCCCTGGTGCTCTTCGGCAGCTGCACTATCTGCCTGAATGCATTCCGCATGGGCTACGATGTGAGTCACATTCACTGCAAGTCAGAAGTGGAGCTCATCTTTCCGATCATTGAGATCATCTTCATGAGTGTCCAGGTGACGGGTCTCCCACACCCCCATACCTGCAGGGACACAGGGACACAGACCACTCAACCTACCCTAAAACCAGCCACAGAGGCAACGTCTCCATGCTCCAGGGTGTAGACATACACCAGTCATAGCTCACCTCTGTGCACCCACACCCACGCAGCACTCCTCTGCACGTGTGTGCCTCCACACATACCTGTTGACACCTACAAACACCTTCGTCTAGACATGCCTGCATGTTCTTCTACCCAGCTCCCAGATACCCCGGCTTCTCCATCTGTTGAGTCTCTACTATGCTGTACTTACATCACCCTTATTTTCCTCACGAGGTAGGTGTCTCCCCTTCCCCAAGCAGTGGAGACGGAGGCCCTTTTCACAGCCGAGCGAGCCACAGTCCCGGGATGCTTACCACTGGCCCAGTACTGCACAAAAAAAAGGAAATGGCAGAGCCAGGATTCCAACCTAGGCTTCCTTATGGAAGCTGCCTTCCCTCCATTGCACACACACACACACACACACACACACACAGCTGACGTACTCACCTATGTACCACCACATCATACACACACACACACACACACAACTGAGGTGCTCACCCTGTGTACCATCACACCACACACATACACACACACAAACACACACACAACTGAGGTGCTCACCCTGTATACCATCACACCACACACACACATACACACACACACACAACTGAAGTCACTAGCACCTGGGCTCAAGATCCCTGTCTCTTCCAGACGTGGGTGCTGTGGAGACGCTGCAAAGACTGTGTTCAGGTGCAGACCAACCTCACCAGGTGAGACATCTCCCCAGCTGAGTCTTCCGGGGCTCTCTGTTTCCACCACTCTCCAGCTTCCTGAGACAGGAGGGACCTGAAGCTGCGGGTTAGCATAGGCTGCATTCCAAGTGACCCCTAAGGGCTCCTAAAATCCTACCACCTCTGTGATCTGCTTCTGAGACTGAGCAGTCACCCCAACAGCAGAGAACGGTGAGGATGGGACTCTGGGAGCTATCCAGGCTGTGTAAGCCATGTGTGTGAGCAGAATGTGGCCCTTCCTCCAGGTGTGGCCTCATGCTGACCCTGGCCACGAACCTGCTGCTCTGGGTTCTGGCTGTGACCAATGACTCCATGCACCGTGAGATTGAGGCCGAGCTCGACGCCCTCATGGAAAAATTCTCAGGTACAAGGGAACCAAAGCTTCCACCCATCACATTCATATGAGTGCATGCACACACACACACACACACATCAACTAGGTAGGGAGGCAACACAGTTATGAAGTTGGGAGCACACTCAAGGCCAGGTCATTGTTAAACAGAAGTGTGGGCTGTAGAGTCTATAAATTGTTTCTCACACAAGTAGAGGGACCTGTATTTGTTCCCTGGGAGCTCACGTGTAAAAATCTAGGCATAGCCAGGCACTGTAGCACAGTCCTTTAGTTCCCATAGTATTTGGGAGGTAGAGGCAGACAGATCTCTGTGAGTTCAGGGTCTACGTAGTGAGTTCCAAGCCAGCTAGGGCTACACAGTGAGAACCTATTTTAAAAAAAGAAAGAAAGAAAGAAAGAAAGAAAGAAAGAAAGAAAGAAAGAAAGGAAAGAAAAAGAAAAAAAAAAAAAGACCATGCAGACAGATTAGTCCCTAGGGCTCACTAGACCTAAAAGCTAATGAGATACTGCCAAAAAAAAAAAAAAAAAAGCAGATACTTCCTAAGAGACTACATCCTCTTGAGTGTCTTCTGTTTGTATGTGCATGTGCACACATTTACATGCACACACACGCACACACACACAGTTCATTGTGTCAGTGCACACACACCACACACGCGCGCACTTCATTGTGTCCATGGTCCCCTTCATGCTCCATCAGGGACTGGCACTTGGTGTCCTAATCACTGCAGTCACATTGCCCGCAGCAAACCAGCCACTGATCCTGGCTGAGTGGATCACTGAGAAGCCTTTCAGGCACACGCCCACCCATGCCATTTGCATTTTCTTTGTAAGAGACTAAAACTCCTCTTTGGGGCTGAAAGGAATGCTGTCCTGATGCGATCTTAATATCTAAACATACCAGGAGGGAAAGGAGACTTGTGGATAGACAGCTCTCTCCAAATCATCCGGTCTGGCTAATCCTGAGTGTGGATAGTTCTCCCTTTGAAGCAACATCCCAACATCCTATAAATCCACATGGGAGCATGCGGTCTGTGGGATTCAGCCACACCTATGTGTCCGCCCCACCCACAGGCGGCATCATAGCCTGTGTGCACCAGCTCTCACGCATTCACACACCCAGCGCGTGAATCATGGCATGTCTGTATGTTGTGGCCTTCCCTTACGTTCTGTTTGCACTTTGCACAAAAAGTGCAAAGAGGAAGCTTGGGTCCAGTGACGTCATGGATGTGTGTTTGTATGTCTGCGGCTACGGGTTGCAACAGAGCCTCATTCAGGCAGGGCAAGCGCTCTACCACTGAGCCACACCTAGAGTTTCAATTCATTATTATTGGGCAATTTCTGGAGCTCAGTGGCCAGTCAGTTTAGCCAAAACACCAGGTTCAGTGAGAGACCCTATCTCAGAACATTAGGTGGAGAAGCAACCAAGGAAGACAAATCAACATCAAGCCTACACACACACACACACACACACACACACACACACACACACACACCAAATATACGACATAGTGATTACGTTTTTCTGAGGCAGGTTAGCCAAGGCTAACCCAAATTCCTGATCCTTCTGCCTCAGTTTCCCAAGTGCTGGGATTACAGGTGTGAGCTACTATTACAAGTTTAAATTCTTGTTTGTTTGTTTGTTTGTTTGTTGTTTTTGCAGTATAGGGGTTCAAAATATACTGGCAAGAGCTCAACTACAAAGCCACATTCCTAATCCTTGACTTCCTGAAACAGAGTTTAACTGTGTAGCCCAGGCTGGCCTCGAACTAGAGATCTTTCGGCCTTGGTCTCCCAAGCTCTGGAATTGCAGGGGTGTGTCACCACACCTGGCACTTCGGTTAACACTCTATTTGTTTTTTAAATAATTTATTTTGTTGCGTGTGGCTATTTGTGTGTGAGAGTCTGTGCACAAGAGTGTGGGTGTCCACAGAGGCAGCAGGGCATCAGATCCCGAGGAACCTGAGTTATAGTGGTCATAAGCCCCTGATGTGGGTGCTGAGAACCGAACCTGGATCCTGCAGGGACAGCCCACTGTGTGATCTCTGAAGAAATAAAGATTCTTTTTTGAAACGACCTTGAGGTTTTCTAGTTGCTTCCCAGTGGTGGCATTTGGCTCCTTCCCTCTCCTCTGCTTTTCCTAGATGTGCAGCCCAAAGTCTGACTTAGTTTCAGGTCAAGCATTTTGGCACCCATGAGTGCAGTGAGACCGTGCATTCACCCAGGGGCATTGACTCCTAGTTACCCCAGTGTGTCATGCTGAGGCCGGTCACGGCATTCAGGTGTGGCAGCCTGGTTTCTTATGCAGATGACGGGTTTGCTCTGCCAACGGAGCGGAGCGACGTGTGGAGGTGATGCTTGGAGTCAGGGAGAGCATGCCTGAAATGCTTTGTGAAAGTTTGGACCTGGAGTCTCGAATCCCTTTGTAAAACAGTGATCATTTTGTGATTTCCAATCTCTATGCTCCAGCCTCAGATGTTTCCACATCTGTAAAACAAACATCTGGCTGGGTCCCGTCCGAATCCAGTGTGCTCCAGGAGGTGGGTGAGAGTGATCGTTGGCACTAGGGTTTCCAGTACAGGGCCTGCCTGAGATGCTGTCTCCTCCTGCCCTACCCCCTCTCAGGTAACGAGACGAACACTTGCATGTGTCTCAACGCCACGGTGTGCGAGGTCTTCCGGAAGGGCTACCTGATGCTCTACCCATTCAGCACGGAGTACTGCCTCATCTGCTGTGCAGTACTCTTCGTCATGTGGAAGAACGTGGGCCGCCGCCTGGCAGCCCACTCAGGTGCCCATCCCAACAGACCACCCTTCCGCCTGCACGGGGTCATCTTTGGGCCCCTGTTGGGCCTTTTGGCACTGGTGGCTGGTGTGTGCGTCTTTGTGCTCTTCCAGATCGAGGCAAGCGGCCCTGAAATAGGCCGCCAGTACTTCACCCTTTACTATGCATACTATGTGGTCGTGCTGCCCACCATGAGCCTGGCGTGCCTGGCAGGCACAGCCATTCATGGGCTGGAGGAGCGAGAACTGGACACACTCAAGAACCCCACCCGCAGCCTGGATGTGGTGCTGCTGATGGGCGCCGCCCTGGGCCAGATGGGCATCGCCTACTTCTCCATCGTGGCTATCGTGGCCACCCGGCCACACGAGCTGCTCAACCAGCTCATCCTGGCCTACTCCCTGCTGCTTATCCTACAACACATCACTCAGAACCTCTTCATCATTGAGGGCCTGCACCGCCGCCCGCTCTGGGAGCCTGTGCTCCCGGATGCGGATGTGATGGGGAAGCAGGATGCTGAGCTGCCCCGCAGAGGCTCCCTGAGGGAGCTGGGTCAGGATCTACGGAGAGCCTCACAGGCCTACATTCACTCCTACAGCCACCTCAATTGGAAACGAAGGGTGCTCAAGGAAATCTCGCTCTTCCTCATCCTCTGCAACATCACGGTGAGTATCTGGGCAGAAACTCCTGGCGTGTGGGGGTGGTCACTCGTCTCTAGCACGCTTGATGCTGCCTGAGAGCCAGGAATATCTCCAGCGGCTCCCTGCAAGCTGCCTGGCGTGAATTCATGTGCTCAGCACACAGCAAAGCCCTCTTTACAAATGTGCACGACTCTGACCCCCAGAAGCTTTCGGTCTTGATGGGGAAGGTGCCAGGGGGCCTGTTAGAAAATGACCACTGAACTCGTCATATGTTGAACTCGGCTAGAAGAGCAGACCCTAGTGAAGTCGGAGGTCGGCACTGGTCTCTTAGCATCTGCTGGCTGCTGAGTAGCCAGCCCAAAGGTCCATGCGCTCTCTCCACACCTCCTCTGATCATCCAAATGACAGGCGATGTTGCTGTCCGTCCCCCTTCCCTTTGGACCAACTGGAGCGTATGTTGTCTGTTCAGTCCTGGCTCTCACCGCCTGTAACTGGCAGATATGGGACAGCTCAGGGTTGTTTAGCTTGCAACACACCCCAGATGTGAAGCAGCTGGGCTAGGCCAAGAAGAAGTGATAAATTGGCTTTAAACTGTGTCATGAGTTCAGTGACGAAAACGCGCATCCCAAGAGCCAACGTGTGTTTCTGGAAGGTGGACGAGGTTGATCTGGGCTTTGGCAAACGGGTAAAATTCTCACAGGAGAGCAGGAGGGATGCAGGTGGCTGTAACTAGCAGAAGTAGTAAAACCTGTGTTCGGGGCTTAGGGCACAAACAGTCCAACCTGGCAGTGTAGATTGCTGGCTGAGAGATCCTGCCAAATGCTATGTATAAGGAACCCTCTGGGGCTCAACCAGGCCTCAAGCAAGCCAACCAACATGGCCATGACTTTTCCGTGTCAGGGGTAAGAAAGACATCAGGGCTGGGGACCTTGCTCTGAAAACCCCAGGATGAATGCTGGACCAACTGCAGGGTCCAGGTCAGCCTCACATGAGCTGAGCATCTTAAGGTTTGGGAGAGCCCCTCCCTCACCCAGCAGCCTCCTCTCTCTCCCCAGCTGTGGATGATGCCCGCGTTTGGCATACACCCTGAGTTTGAGAACGGGCTGGAAAAGGATTTTTACGGCTACAGGACCTGGTTCACCATTGTCAACTTCGGCCTGCCTCTGGGGGTCTTCTATCGCATGCATTCTGTTGGGGGACTGGTGGAAGTCTACCTGGGGGCCTGAGTGCCCAGCCAAATCAGCCACAGCAGAAGCCTCGGAATACCAAGGCAGAAGAGGAAGCGTGGCCTCTCTGGGCAGATACATCACATGAAGGGGTGCGGACACCTGCCCGGAGTTCCCAAAGTTCCTCAGCCTGACTGAGAGGGGAGGTACCACCTGGAGCTCAAAACCAAGGGTAGGGCTTGGAAGTGGAGCCTGACCATAGCCCTCCGCAAGAGCCCATGTGGTACGGACTATGCAGCTGACAGGCAAAGGTTACTATCTGTGAGGGTCAGTGTGAAATCATGGCGTCTAGCGGCTGGAAAGGGGCTGACTGGTCCTGTGGAAGGGGCTCCTGGACATCCTGGAAGCTCAGAACTCCTACTGGGAACTGAGAACCCGGCCCTCTGAGCTTGGCAGCAGCCCCGCCCCTCTCCCCCATCTTCTAACGAGCTCCTTAATTAGCTGCCGGGCAGGGCTCAACAGCTCTTTCCTGCTTCCATAAACCCTGTTTGTTTGATTGATTCCATTCAGCCTCTGCGGCATTTGTTCCTGGAGACAGACCTGCCACTCCAGGTGTGGCCAACAGAATGGTCCTCTCAAGCAAGACAGTCCCGTTCCTCAGCCAGGAGCGGGTGACACCAGGTACTCTCTGTCTGGTCCACGGACAGAGGCAGGAAGAGATGAGTCTAGGATTACAGAGCCCCAACCTCCACCCTTGGCCTGCAGTGTCTTGGAACAGTCTCCAGGACAATTCTGCAACTTGCTCACTATGAATGGTCACTATGGCTTCTGCTTACCCAGTGCCCAGGCCTGGTCCCCTGAGTCACTGGGTGGGCCAGGAAGAAGGTGAGCAAGCCGGCAACACCAGCATCCCATCCATTTCTCTGAGCTCAGAACAAATATATCCAGGGCCCAAAGCGTGTGGCCCTGGCCCTGAAGCCAAAGCTCTGCCCTTTCTGAAACTCCCCTGCTCCCATAAAGCCACACACTGTTAAGTGACACACTGTCAAACCAGGCCCCAGGCCCCAGACCCCTCAACACTTGTTCTGACTACCTGAGGTCATGCAAAGAACTTAGCCAGGCCTTTGGTCTCTCCTGTGTGAGCTTTACTCTGGGTTGCCATAGCCAAACACTGGGTGACAGAGTCCGATCCTGCAGCCCCATGTCCTCCTCCCCACAATGACAGATGACTGGCTCAGTCAGAGAGCAAGAGACCTCGGGGGATGGGCTCTGGGTGGCAGAGTCCCCAACTGTGCTGAAATAAAAGCCCCAGTCAGGTACTTCCCCCAACCCCAGGCACAAAGAGAGGCACAGAGAGAGGGACATTTTTATTGTGTAAGGTGGCCGATTGTGCAGAACAAAGATTGCATGACACAGGGGAGGCAGGGAGACCCAGAGGCCAGAGCTGGCTGGCGGTGTCCTGCTTCCCCGACCACCCAGGCAGTAGGTAGGGCAGGGACACTGATATTCTTCAGGCCCCACCAGTCAGGCAACATCCGCCGACCCAAAGGCAGGAACAGGGGGCCCTCGACACCCCACTCCTAAAACATACTCATCAGGTTTGCTCTCTAGGCTGTCAGCCCCAGCCTCCTTGGTCAGCAGCTTATCCACCCTTTCTCCAGGGGCCCTGGCAAGGAGTGGGCCTGGACCAGTAGTCTCCAGCTAGGTAGCCAGGACTTCCTTCACCATGACCAGGTGCCCTAAGGGACAGCACATGGCTTTTTTTGGGAAAACCTATTAGGGCACAGTGAGCTGGCAGCTTCCAGGAGCAGACAGCACAAGGGCAGGTCTTGGAGGAGGAGCCAAGGTGGGCAAGGGCTCTGGTGGGGCTTGTATCTCCGGAGACAAAAGGCTCCTAGGAGAACAGCCTATAGGACAGGCTTTCTTCACCCTGTTGTCTCCAGCCACAATGGGCACCTGGGACCTGCCAGCCAGGACTGACCAACCTACTTGCCCCTCGCCCTGATCACGCTCCTTTAGGTTGGGGAACACTGGGGTCTAGGACCAGCCCTCCTGGCCCTGTTCCCTCAGGTCCCCATCCTCACACCCGCTGGATCTCAAACAGCTTCACGTCCGTATCATACCAGATGGGCGGGTCCACGTTCCTATAGAGGGAGTGGGCTGTCACCTTTTAGAAGGGGGGTACCTTGGAGTAAAAGAGTTAGGTAGCTACAAGGCCCCCACCCATCCTGATGCCCCCAGTCTGGATGAAGAGTGCCCACCCTCAACATTAGCCCCACTGTGGATGAGAGGAACCCAGAGCTAAACCCCCCAGTGGGTACTCCTCAAGGAGACAACCATCTCCACCCCAGGGTGTAACTTCCCAACCCCTCGCAAGGCCCACCTCAAATAGATGACACCCCACATGTAGGTGCGGAACCACATGGCAGTGCCCGAGTTCGCCTGGTACTTTCGGATGAGGATGGGGTGGGGTACAGGCAGAAGCCCCACTAGGGTGCCATGTTGCAGGAACTTCAGGATCTCTGATTCATCTGTCAGGCCCCTAGAGAAAAAGGTGGGACCTCTAGAATGTTCCTGGAGACCGAACCCAGAACCCTGGGGTGTGTGCTCCCGTCACCTCCGCCCCAAGCCTGGGCTGGCCCCTCTCCAGGGCCACCTAGGTTGGTACCCAGTTTCCAGACTCACTTGTCAATGCAAATCTTCTCTACCTGGGGCACCAGCACCTGCAGCAGGCGCATGATGGTCTGGAGCGGCAACTTCGACTTCCAGGACAGGATCTGTGAGAGCCACGCCCAGAGCTAAGGGACAGGCTTGACCCTGACCCAGAGCCACGGGCTCCCCAGAACAGGGAGTGTGACGCTGTGATCAACGTCCTGTCTGAAGCAGGGCCTGTGAAGGGGAACTGTTGCTAACGGGAAGAGCCCAGGCCGTGCTGAGCAGTGCCCACAGGCCAGCTGCTGTGCCTCCTGCCTTCCAGAAGACCTTCCCCTTCAATCCTCGCAGTGGCTAGATGGCGCCATCATAGGGATGGTTATTATCCCCGTCCACAGCCATCAGTGGGGCTCACGGGAAACACACAGGGAGCGGAAGCAATTTGGGGAGGAACAAGCAAGGGTGACTGACGAAAGAATCAGTCCTCTGGGCAACTACTAAAAGGTCAGACGGAGGCAAGGAAGGGCAGCTGGAAGGGATGTCCCTCAGCCTGGCTTCTAGACCAAACGTCTTTGGTCTTCTCACCCCAGTCTTTCCAGAGCTGGAGCTCGGACAGACCCTGCTCCATGCCATCTACCCAAACCCCAGCTTCCAGATCCCCCGGTGTATCCCTCACCCAATCTGATGTCGGGTTCCACTGGCCACCGGTCGATGTGTTGGACAATCGCCGCTGCTCTCTCCATGTTTGGCTAGGCTCCTGGTTCCCCGGCAGGAATGAAAGTGACCAGGGAAGGAATGAGTACAGGGTGCGGTCATAGAGCAACAATGTGTCCCCCGCTGACCCCACGACAGGGCTGCAGGGAGGTTGACTGCATCTGAGAGGTAGGTCTAGTCCTGTACCCTTTGCCCTGAGCCCAAGGCCTGGCCCGGCCCAGCCCAGCCCAGTGACAGGTTTAGGGCCAGGGGCTGACAGAGAGGGCAGGGTAAAGGCCGGACTCAGATAAGGCTGATGGATGAGGAACCCGAAGGTCACAGGGCTTTGCTGTGACCAGTAAACAGGGAAGGTTCAGCGACGGGAGCCCTGATTTCCTTGTTCTCACACAGCAACTTCAGAATGTCCTGGCCTTGCCCACTCCTACACTTCAGAGTTCAGAGAAAAAGGCAATGAAGTTATGCTCCGAACTGTGCTCCAGGCATCCCCAATACCTACCCCCTCAGACGGGCTGCCTTCTACTGAGCTTGGCTGGGATTCGGGCTCTAGGGATCGCAAGGTACCATCCTCTGAGACCTGAGATTTCTCTGTCAGCTTGTCAATGCCTGGGTGGGACACAGGAGGGGGAGAGGAACATGCTATAGTGCCCCTTCTGGCCCCAGAGGTTGTGTGTACCCTTCCCGCCTACAGCTGCCTTCAGCTCTGAACCCTGTCAAGCTACCTTTCCAGGCCCACCCAATACTGCCACCCTCACAGGCTGTTGAGTTCCTTTTCCTCAGCTTCCTAGACAGGAATGACACCCCAGAGATCACACCCACTCCCTAACAATGACATCTCCAGCCATACTCTCCCACACTAAAAGCTTCCAGACCTGGAGTGGCCACCAGGCTAGTCTTAAGGGTCCCTGGTTCTGCAGGGGCAGCAGGGCGGGAACCCTCCATGGAAGCGCCCTCCTGGGAACCAGCACGGGACAGGGGCTCCGGCGTCTTCCTCCGACGCTGAAGTGCCTTGTGGATGGAGGGTGGGTCCGTGGGCAGGTTGGCCAGCTGGTGGAAGACGCCACGCTTACGAATGATGGCATAGACCAGGTTGGAATTGCCTGCGGGAGGAACACATCTGGCCTCACTTTGCTTCCCACTCTGCCTCTGGGATGGCTTCCAGGACCAGAGGGCAGTCTGTGAGACAGCAGGGTCTCTTCCCCAGGGATAAGAGCCGGTACAGGGTGTCCAGAGCAGGACAGGCCTGGCTGTATGGGTGTCAGTGGTCATCGTAGATATGGAAGATCCCCAAAAGTTAGGTTGTGGGGTGCCTGTTGTTAGGCTGTGGGATGTCAAGAAATTAGGGCTGTAGAACATACCAAGGAGTTAGGTATTAGGGAGCCAAAAAGGGAGGGAAAAGAAGAAGAAGAGAAGGAAGAAGAGGAGGAGGAGGAGGAGGAAAAAGGTTTTTTTTTTTTTTGGAGGGAATAAATTAGGTTGTTGGGGTGCCCAGATGTTAGGCTGTGGGAAACAGCTAAGCCCCGAGTTCCCTCAGTATCTTGGTATATCTTGAAATCCCCTTGCAGTCCAGCGCTAAGGGGGTATATTCTGGCATGGGGGGGGGCAACCTGAGCCCTACCGTGTCTTCATCAACCCAGAATTAAATCTGTCACCCTCTCAGCATCACAGAGAAGTCCAGGAGGACGCTGCTGCATGTGCCCGTCCTCCGTCACCTACCTACATTCCCACAGCTATCAGGGGGAGGTGTGAGGGCTTCCCAGAACCCTCGATGGCCCCGTCTACCTCTCCAGTCCTGTGTCATACCACACTGCCTTCAGTTTAGCACCCATCCTAGGGCCTTTGGACAGTCCCTTGCCGTGCAGTGCTTTTCTGCCCACCTCACGTTCATCCATCATTCATATATATATACACATATGTATTTATATATACGTATATATATGTGTATATATTCATCTATACACACACATATATATATGTATATTGCAAATATTTGAGTTGCTAGATGCTGTGCCAAGTGCTTTTTTTTTTTGAGTTACTAATCCCCCCCCAATAATCTCTAAGAAAGGGCCTTTTTGGTTGTTTAGTTTTGCTTGGTTTTGTTTTTTAAGACAGGGTTTCTCTGTGTAGCCCTAGCTGTCCTGGAACTCACTCTGTAGCCCAGGCTGGCCTCAAACTCAGAGGTCCCCCTGCCTCTGCCTCCCAAGCGCTGGGACTAAAGGTGTGCACCCTGCGAGAGGGACTCCAGCGGTATCATTATGAGCACCCCACAAATGGGGACCAAGGCTCAGAGACGGCCACAGAGCACATGAGTGGCAAGGTCTGGCTTGCACCGGTGACCCCAGTAAGACATCTGTTGTGGCAGCCGGCAGGCTCTTGACGCTCTGAGTTTTCCAGGTACCCAAAGCTAAATGAACTCTTTGGGGTCGGGTTGTCAGCCTAAGGCCCCCCTCTGTGACTCCATGCCCCAGCTCTGAGCTCTAGGAGGGATGAGGAACACATGCTTTGATTCCCTGCCGTGCTCCCTATGCCCACGTGCACTGCAGGCACTCAGTAAGCGCGCACTGATGGATCCCTGGGACGGATGTTAAGCTAACAGGCAAGATCCCTGGACCAGGACTTCCCCTAAGCCAAGCCAGGGGCTCAGGTCAGGCCTCACCATCAAACTGGTACTGGATAATGTTGTTGAAGACCTCCAGGAGAAAGAAGACCAAGTGGTGGTTCTGGGATGCCGAAAAGAGGAACCAGGTGGTAGAGAAGGCCTCCAGCAGGTGCAGCAACTTGTTGGCAGTCACCATGGACAGGCTCTTGAGGTAGGGTGACACTGTAAGGGAAAGCCAGCCCTGAAAATCCCAGGCCAGGGCACAACCGCTTACCTCAACAGATCCCCGCTGTCCCCAGCTACCTGCAGAGCCCCCCCCCCAAAACAAAGACTGGCCTCCACCACCCCACAACCTCAAAGGCACACCTGGATCATTTCTCCCAGGCGTCTCCCCGATACAGAGAGAGGAAGGACAGGGACAAGGATGTAGATAAAGAACCTGGGGTTTAGGGAGGGCTATAAACCAAGCCCAAGTTCCCCAGCAATAAAATGACAGGACAGGGGCGCTCACACGGGATGTGACACCATTCAAGAGTAACAGGTTGCTGTCATGAGATTTGTATTCCTTGGGACAGCATTGCGAGTGAGAATCAAAGAGGAAACCGCAGCTGACCTGTGTGTGTCCTTTTCCCCCCCGCCTTTTCCCCTGACTCTGCTGAAGGCCCCAGAGGGTGGGAACAGGGACTCAGACGTTGGTCACAAGGGCATTCTCAGAGCTGCCCTTGCTTGTTAGGCACTCGGTTAGGACTCGTGAAAATAGAATCGGTGGACCAACTAAGGGAAGATACAGAGCTCATAACCCAGCTAGAGACCTCAGGACCCACGGTGCCACCCCAGACACTCAGGAGTTCAAACGATAGTATGGTCAGCATGCTAGTCTTCACTATCACCTGGGAAGAGAGCACGACGAGGAATTATCTAGATCATGTTCGTGTGTGGGCATGTCTGGGGGGCGGCGCCTTGACTGTTAATTAAAGTGGGAAGGCCCCTACAAATGTGGGTGGCACCATTCCCTAAGCTGGGCCCTGAACAGTTAAGAGTAAGGAATCTAGCTGAGCCTATGCTGCCAGGCAGCAAGCAAGGGTCTGTCTCTCGGTTCCTAGCTGTGTATGTCATATGACTAGCTGCTTCAGTGCCTGCCTTAACTTCCCCGCAATGACGGGCTGTGACCTGGAACTATTATTTTTTAAATATTTATTTATTTATTCTGTCTGTGTATATGCCTGAAGGCCAGAAGAGTGCGCCAGACCTCTTTACAGATGGTTGTGTGCCACCATGTGGTTGCTAGGAATTGAACTCAGGACCTTTGGAAGAGCAGGCAATGCTCTTAACCACT
This sequence comes from Microtus ochrogaster, assembly GCF_000317375.1. Taxonomy (NCBI): domain Eukaryota; kingdom Metazoa; phylum Chordata; class Mammalia; order Rodentia; family Cricetidae; genus Microtus; species Microtus ochrogaster. Next base: position 78,363,888 of record NC_022014.1, read on the forward strand.
GAGCCATCTCTCCAGCCCCTGTGACCTGGAATTATAAAGCCAAATAAATGCAAGGACCTTTGTTACGGCAACAGAAATGTAAACGGCATCTATCAAGGAACCACAGTGGCCAAGAGACATTCACGAAAGTCATTCCGCTCTACCTACCCACCGTGCAGGACCCCCAGCTAGCCTGAGCCCTCCTGCCTCCATTCCCGGAGAGCAGCCTGCAGGCCCTGAAGATGCTGTTGATAGCCTCGCATTGTAACTCCAACAGCCCAAACCTCTGCTACCCAATAGCTAGCCAGCAGCCATATGTGGCCATCCAATGTCTGCCACATAGCCAGTGTCCACTGAGATGTCCTGCGTGAACAGAGCACACACAAGACTTTGAAGACTGGATATGAACAGGACATAAACTACCTCAATGGGTTTTATACTTTCTTCATATATAAGAGGCGGTGTTTTAAATTTAGAAGATTATATAAAGTGTATTCTAAAGCTTTTTAGAAATTTTATCTATTATCGTGTGCAAGAGTGTGTGTGTGTGAGAGAGAGACAGAGAGAGACAGAGAGACAGAGAGAGAGAGAGAGAGAGAGAGAGAGAGAGAGAGAGAGAGAGAGAGAGAGAGAGAGAGAGAGAGAGAGAGAGAGAGAGAGAGAGGTCACAGGACAACTTGGTGGTGTCAATTCTCTCCTTCCACTTTTACACCCCAACTTGCATGAGAAGAGCTTTTATCCTCTGGGCCACTTCATAGACTCTGAAGCATTTATCACCTGTCCCTGTTGCCTCTTATACTATACGAAAAAAAATCAGCAGTAACATGTGGCGATAAAGCCAGGCAGACACCTAATGGCTGGTTGGCCTGTGGCCTGGCGCCACCTGCTGGTGAGCTTGGGGAACTTAGGCTCTGGGCTCTTACCATTGACCACAATGGTGAGCAGGCAGTCAAAGAGGGGTTGTAGCCGCTGGTGACCACTGGTAATGATCTTGTGGAATACCTATGCAGGGAGGAAGGCGGATGGCGTGAATGACCCACCATCTCCAGACTCGGCCAAGAAGAGAATGTCACCCCCAAGCCCCCAAGTCAGACCATGCACACACACACTTACCACAATGAGCAAATCTGCATGTGTGCCTGTGAAGACAGGGATGTCCATGGGCACGCGCACTGAGTAGGGCTTGTTCAGTCGGACCCCAAAGTTCCTCTCTCCACTCAGAAGCAGCAGGATGAAGACCCCAATATGCATCAGGCCCACCCGAGCTGAGGCACACAACATAGGAAGTGTCACACGGGCAGGAAGGGGAGGGGAGAACTCAGCAAAGACCTGTCTACAGGGGCCCGAGGGGGCCCCTTATGGAAGGTTAGGACACTGGGCTTGAGTTTCTGGGAGGCGGGACACACTGGCTGGACCCCACCAGAAACGAGACCCCATATCTACCCCGGGATCACAGGCCCATGCTGTCATACATTGATCTGCCCGGGCGTCGTTGAGAAAATAGAGGATGGGGACCAGGATGTCCAGCACGTCACTGCTCTTCAGGACAAAGAAGAGGAATTTCTGGGAATGAGAGAGGGGACAGGTGGGCTGGCTCAGTGCCAGGACTGGCTCCGCCCCACCTTGTCCCACCTAGGCTGGGGAGACCCCCCAAGCTATGCCAGTCCTTGGACCCTGTGGACCCCGCTAAATCATCAGCTCTATCCCTCCATGTCTATAGCCCTCGGAGCCCACTCACCTTGTTGAAATCGCAGAGTTTCCAGAAAAGAACCAGCAGCTCCTGATGGAACTGGATTTTCTTGGTGGAGTTGGGAAGGTAGGTCTGGAGCAGGGGGTTGGACAGCAGCCGAGCTATGCCCTTGAGGATGAACTGGAAGTCCTGGGGGACAGAACAGGGCTCCTTCCAGCCTGGCTCCCCCCAGCTCAGGATACCCCTGCAAATGCCTCCTCACTCTCCCATACAATCTCCAATCGAGGGGCTTAGGTTTGGACATTACTGCTAGCACCCCAGAAAACTGAGCCTCTGCCTTCCCTCCAGCAAGTCAGAGGACCCCCTACGCAAGGTTGAAGCTCCCGGTAACCCCCAGATGGACCTCTGAACCAGGCTCCCTGACCACCTGGATTCCTTGTTGACAGGGACTATCCTTTGCCCCTCCCCCAGCACCTCCAGCCCCTTCCCCATCACACCCAAGAAGTGCTCCCCGTTCTCATAGAGCTCTCATTTACTGGGCTCACCACACAAGCTGGGCTATGTTCTACTTTGATCTTGGGGGGGTGGGGAGGGGGCTGGCTCAGCTATAGTCCCTCACTGTGCACCTGCAGAAGTTAGAGTCCCAGGAACTGTGGCACCTCCCCTCTCCCTGAGTCTGCCTGGACATTAAAGCCACCTCTGAACCCCAACATTACAGCAACCCCCCCCTTTTGGAAGCCGCCTTGGTTACCCTGGTGCATTTGGGGCCTGAGCCCTTTATTTTCTTTCCTTCTTTCATTTATTTACATGTTTTTGTTTTTATTTTTGGCTGTTCTGGGACTTGCTTTGTAGACCAGGCTGGCCTTGAACACAGAGATCCGCCTGCCTCTCGAGTGCTGGGATTAAAGACAAGTGCAGCTACACCTGGCTTATTTATTTACTTTTAAAGACAGGGTGTCCTGTAGTCCAGGCTAGCCAAGAATGACTAAACTTTTAAGCCTCCTGCCTCCACTTCCCAAATGCTGGCATTACAGTCACGCACCTGGTTGTGTGGTGCTGGGGATGGGAGGGAGGGTTTTGTGCATGTCAGGCAAGTGCTCTACCATCTGAGCCACACAGCCCCAACTCCCATCAGCCCTTTCTGCACCTCAAAATCTCCCAAACATTGCCATCACTATTTAACTTAGGGTGGCCATGCATGAAATGCAGAAGGACAGGACTCCTCTATCCCCACAGCCGTTGCAGAAGGTGGGCAGTTAGAGTCCTCCAGCTATGCCCGGCTCACCTCCTCACGATGAATCCGGGACAGGTAGTTCACAAACAGGTTCTCAGGCCCCGGAGGCTGCCAAGGGGAGGAGCTATGATGAGCAGATGCTCCACTCTGGTGAGGCTGGGCAGCCGCAGTTGAACGCCCCCAGGGCCCCTCCCATGGTGTGCCTCTTGCCCAGGACCTCTGCTAAGAGGTACCATCTGCCTCCAGCCATCTCTCCATCCCATCCTTACATCAGCATCATCCATGGCAGTGCCTGTGGTGGTGCCATCCACAGTGGGCGTGGTGCTGGTGGCACTGTCATGGTCCAAGGTGACAATAAGCACCTGAGCGGCCTCCTCCACCAAGGGCTCCCGGTAGTCCGAGAAGAGCAGGTGGTTGTAGGGGATGCCGTAGCCCACAGGGTCATAGGCACACACGGTGTTGAGGAGCGAGGTGAAGAGAGGCAGTGCGTGTCTGCAGGGGAGAGCGGGGCAGAGCTGCAGGGCTGCTCCCCCTGGGCCTGCCTCTCAGGCCACAGAAGAAGCTGCTGAGCTACTGGGCTGCAGGCTAGGACCAGGGAGGCATTAGTGTCCCTTAGTCCCTTCCTGAGTAGAAAAGACCCTCCCTATCCATGCATGGAGCTGACCCCGACCAGGGCCAGGCTGGGCCAAGGGTGAGGGGCTCCTTGTGGAGAACATGCTCACAGCCTTCTCAGTGCTCAGGGGCTTCAGACAAGCAGTTAGAAGAGCAGGGGAACACAGCTTCCCCTTGGGGAGCAGGACCCAGTTCCATCCTCCAGCTCCCGGGCCACAGAATGATGTGAACTGGGTCCAGAAGATGTCGGCGTTCAAGTTCCTCATCTTACAGGTGAGGAGACTGAGTTCCAGCAGTTAAACAAGCAACAAAGAGTGGCCGTTTGTCTGACGCAGCCACGAGGAGAAACTCTGGCCAACCTCTGACTGTGACTGGGTGGGAGCCCTCCTCTTCTGGGGATAAAAAGAAGCCCAGCAGGAAGCCCTCAAAACACAGAGGAGGTGAGCGGTGCTATGCAGGGATCAGAGTCCAGAAGCAGGAAGGTTAAAAGTTTCAGAATGCCAGCACCTGAGCCAGCATCATAGCCGCCTAGAGCTGGGCATGCCCAGTTGGAGTGTGTGTTTCAAATATCACGTCCCACGGATGACTGTGCGACACCCACTTGTACTCGTGAGTGTCCCCTCCTGGTCCAGACCTCTCCATTCATCAGGACGATCCTCAGACCCTCTTCTCCACCCCCTGACCTAAAGGACAGCCACAGGTCCCATGTGGCTGGCTGCTGAGTGCTATTGAGTGGTTGGTCCTGATGAAGTCTGCGGGAAGTACTAACTACACACCGGAGGTGGGGAAAGAAGCGTAAGCAAAGGAAACGTGGATGATCTCCATAGTTCTATAAATTCATTGCAAAGATAGCGCTCACTTTTTAAAACACACTTGAGTTCAATAAAATATACAAATTAATTCCTTTCTTTGGGACAGGATCTTATGTACCCCGGGCCAGCCTAAAACTCACTAGTAGCCAGTGATGACCCTAAACTTATTACTTCTTCTGCCTCCACCTCTGGAATGCTGGGATTAGAGCTGTGCACCACCACACCCAGTTCACACCCAGTTCACGTGGTGCTAGTGGTCAAACCCAGGGCTCCGTGCACACTAGGCAAGTACTCTACACACAGAGACGCCTATCAAGCTACTCACATTCTATTTGTAATGAACAATGTGATTCCAGATGAAAGACCTGGAGCCGGGTGGTGGTGGCGCACGCCTTTAATCCTAACACTAGGGAGGCAGAGGCAGGTAGAGCTCTGTGAGTTCGAGGCCAGCCTGGTCTACAAAGCAAGTTCCAGGCCAGCCTGTTGCACAGAGAAACTCTGTCTCAAAAAAGAAAAAGAAAAGAAAAGAGAAAAGAAAAAAACAGCTAGGAGACCTGGACTTGGGCCACCCAAGGGTCCCCAGGAGGTTTGGGGCCTCGATTGGTTCAAGGTTGTAGCTAAATTATGATTTCATGCCACCAGGGGGCAGCATGTCCCCCTAAATAAAGCCAACAGGGCTTAACTCACGAGTGCCCAGGCAAGATTAGAAAGGCATGCTGTCTCTCACCTGTTTTCTGTGGAACAAAAGAACTGAACCCAGGGATTGGGGCTGCCACTTTCTGGAGATGGCGGCAGGTACATGGCCTCTGAGAAGCATGTAAGCAGCAGCTTCAGCAGCTCCATCCTGCAGGAAGGACCAGAAAGGGTGCATTAGGACCATCTCCCTCTAGGAGGGAGTTGCCAACCCTGCCCACCACCCTGGCCAAGGACCAGGAAGAAATGACCCCTGTTCCCGAGGTTGGATGGTAAGTCGGCTCAGTCTTCTTGGAAGACCTGTGGGTCTCAGAGCTATGCAAAGGCCCAGCCCGGGTCCAGCTCACCGGTTCATGTCGTGGATGTAGTTGGGCTGTGGGGAATGAGCAAAGCCCACACCAGCCTCCCAGATGTATTCACAGCTGTCCAGGGAATGGACATCTTCTGCTGAGTCCTGGGAAGAGAGAGGAACTGTAGGATTTTGGGGTGGGGGACACAAAAGAACAGCCACATGACGCATGCCCAGAGGACCCAAGCTTCCCACTGTCCCTAGTTGCACAACATACCCCAGTATTCTCCTAAAGACAGCCCCCCACTAGGCCCCAGGTCCTAATGTACAAGGAGAGAAACAAATGTGGTTGGATTTCTTAAAATGCTCAGTTTTCTTCAGTCTTATATTGGTAATTTTACTTGCTGAGTCCAGTCTGAGGCAGGAAAGAGGGAGGGGAAGGTTAGGGGGATGGGGTGTGGCAGGCCGGGCGGGGGGCTTTCCTGGTTCTAGCCTTGCACCCCTCCCACTTCAGGTAGAGAGGGCAACAGGTGCCTTGCACAGCTGGACACCAGCTGGCTCCTCTCCAGCTGTACCACCCCTCCCCCACCCAGGAGATAGACCTAACAGCCTTGCTCTCTGGGCCACCCCTACCCCCCCCCAGGAGATAGACCTAACAGCCTTGCTCTCTGGGCCACCCCTCTATCTCCTGGCCTCAAGAGCCCAGGGTGTGATGTCGTGGTGTCTCACCACGTTGTTCCTCCGGTGGCTCTGCACGGTGAAGTCTGGGCAGAAGAGCAAGTCAGCAATGGCCAGGAGCAAGGACTCTGCCAAGGGATGAGCGTTCTCATCCTCTTCCTCCCCCTGCAAGAGACGCAGGCTGCTCAGTGGAGGCCGGCCAAGAAGAGGTGGTCCCAGGGCTCGAGGGTGTGGAGGAAAGGGACCGGGTCTCCGCAGGCATACGTAGATGGAAGAGGCAACGAATTCCTGCTTATCCCAAACCTCCCTTAGCCAGAAGAGAGCAGAACAAAGACAGGAATTGGGGAACAGTGAGGAAATCTCCCCCTCACCAGAGGTACCAGGCACCAAGCTCAAGTGTTGCAGCCCTCTTGGAAATCATGGGGGCTCAACCCTTGGCACTTGCCTGGGATAAGCCCAGAGCAGGTGGGGTCTGGGAGAAGACAAGAAATCTGGTCCCTCTGGACCTTCTAACAACAGGCACTGGGGCCTATCCCTGCACCCTGCTCCAGGATATAGCAAGCAAAGGCCTCTTGGGAGGGAAACTGAGGGCATGCCCTTCCTCCTCAGCAGCACCCTATCCCTAGTCCCCATCCCTACACTTCCTCAACAGCAAGTAGCCCTGCCTGGGTCCTCCCCTCCTCCCTGGCCAGGCCCACAGACCCCTCCACGCCCTGCCCCGGGCACTGTGGACCAGAAGAAGCCCCTCCAGTCGGGGTCCTCGAAGATGTAAGGCAGCACTCGGGTGAGCAGCCGGCTGCAGTTCAGGACCACCTGCTTCTCCTTCTCCGAGTGGCAGCCACTCTCTGCTCCTTGTACCAGCTTCTCCACAGCCTGCGGGAACAGAGCAAGGGAAGAACATGGGAAGTGACCCTTTGGGTGTAGGCCACCCAGGCTGCAGAGGTCAGCTAGTTCATGGGAATTGAGATGTGGTTAAAACGCAAGCCTTGAATCTAAGCACTCGGGAGGCAGAGGCAGGTGAATCTTTGTGAGTTCGAGGCCAGCCTGGTCTACATAGCGAGTTCCAGGACAGCCCGGGCTACACAGAGAAACCCTGTCTCAAAAAACAAACAAACAAGGCTGGAGAGATGGCTCAGAGGTTAAGAACACTGACTGCTCTTCCAGAGGTCCTGAGCTCAATTCCCAGCAACCACATGGTGGCTCACAACCATCTGTAATGAGATCTGGTGCCTTCTTCTGGCAAGCATACATGGAAGGAATGTTGTATACATAATAAATAAATAAATCTTACCAAAAAAAAAAAAAGCCAAAAAGCAGCCCAGAGCATCAGGATAGCAGAGTTCAGCCCCCTGGATGACCAAGACCTCATCTGCGGCACCCCTCACTTGAAGAATATGTACCCACCTTATTTTCTTCTGAGAGCCTCTTTTGCTCCTAATCCTTTTGTTTAACCCCATATAGACGTGCCTTTTTAAAAAAAAATTTAAAAAAAGGACTGGGGCTGGAGAGGTGACTGTGAGGTTAAGAATATGTGTTGTTTAAGCAGATATGGAGGTGTACACCTTTAAGCCCAGCACTCAGGAGGCAGAGGCAGGTGGCTCTTTATGAGTTCAAGGCCAGCCTGGCCTACACAGTGAGTTCTAGCACAGCTAGGGCTATGTAGAGAGACCATGTCTCAACAAAACAAAACAAACCTCACCTGCCCTCATAGAGGACCCAGGTTCAGTTCCCAGCACCTACAATGGTGGCACACAGCCATCCAGGACTCCAGTTCCAGGGGATCCAGTTCCTTCTTCTGATCTCCTCAGGCATCACACATGCATACAAAACACATACATACATCAGGCAAAACACTCAAACACATAAAGTAAAATAAATCTAAATTTTTTTAAATTTGTAATAGAGAAAAATAACAACAGCACCTTATGGGAAAGCAAAATGAGCTAGTGTATGAAAAGTACCGGCCAAGGAGGGATAAAGCGCGCCTCCACAGTGGCCGTGATTACTTTCCCCTCAACCCTACCAAGGAGAACTTGAGGCAAAGAGACTAGACCTCTAGGACCTGGGGATGGGGTATTCGAATGTGTGCTCTGTCTCTCTGCAGACTGGGTCACTGGGCCACCCTGGGGAAGAGGGAAGCAGCAGTAAGGAGCCAGACAGCCCTTACCTTGTAGCACAAGGTGGCCAGGTTAGAGGGTGACTCCTCTCGCACTGCCCGGATCTCTGCCGCTGGCACCAATGCAAAGACGTCCTGCACTGAGGTGGCTGTATCTGCCCAGAACTGGTCCCAAAATGCATCGTCCGTGGCTTCCACAGGCTACAGGGGAATCCAGTGTCCACAGTTACACAGCTCCTTCCCCATAGCTCCAGACAAACCCCTGGCAGGAGACCACAAACACTACCCTCCATCCCAGTCAGCACCCAGGAGCCTCCCAATCTGGAGGAAGAGCTTAATCAGCTGCTACAAGACGGGGGGGGGGGGTGTTAAGCAGTGAGATAGGTGCGCATGGTCAAGGGTCAGCTGGTACTAAAACCATCCGAGTCCCCAAGGGTTTGTGCATCCCTGGCTAAGTTCTCATTCTCCCATGAAAGAGAAGCTGACATCCTCGCCGGGCCATATCCCAAGGCCACACCAGGAGGTCAAGTGACTAGAAGCCAGACCAGGGCTGCCCCCAAAGGAAGATAACAAAGGACATAAGCACTCCATTTAGTCACCAATGCTGTCCTCTTCAGCACATCTACCAAATGCCCAGCTCACTGACCCCTCCCCACATGCTCCTCTCAGCATCCACTGCTGGCCCATGCTGCAGGTCCAGTCACTTTCTGGGAGCTCCAGCCTCCAACGCTACCCCTCTTGGTGCTGTTTGTACAATGGCCTCTGACCCCAGACACCAAAGTAAACAGCCAAAGTCACATAAAGGCCTTTGGGGTTCCCACCGCCTGCTGGATGGAGTCTAAACATCAGCTCAACTCTGTTGATAGAGGGCTCGTGCAGCGTGCACACAGTTCTGGAGTGGATCTGTGCACACATCACAGCACTGCACACAGCATGGGGGGTGAGAGCCTGTACTCCCAGCACTTTAAGATTAGAAGTTCAAGGCCATCCTCAGTTACGTAGTGAGTTCAAGGACAGCTTGAGATTCAACAGACCACGTCTCAAAACAGCACACATGGAACTGGAGAGATGGTTCAGAAGTTAAGAAAACTGGCTGCTCTTCCAGAGGTCTTGAGTTCAAGTTCTAGCAACCACACAAAACCACCTATAGTGGGATCTGGTGCCCTCTTCTGGTGTAAGGGTGTACATGCAAATGGAGCACTCAAACATAAACTAAATAATTTTTAAAAAAAAAGCACACACAAGTCAGGCAGTGGTGGTGCATACCTTTAATCTCAACACTCAGGAGGCAGAGATGGGCAGAGCTCTGTGAGTTCAAGGCCAGCCTCATCTACAAAGATATTTCCAGGACAGCAAGCTCTATACAGAGAAAACCAAACTAGGGCTTTTGCTCAGGCTGCCCCCATTTCCCATTATAAGCTTCTCGTTTCAACAATAATTACAAAGTCCTATAGGCTTGGAGCTTGACAGATGACTCATTTGGTAAAGGGACTTGCCACCAAGTTTGATGACCTGAATATTGAACTCAGGATCTACCTTATCCAAAGGAGTAAACCAGCTCCCTGACCTCCACACACACATGTGACTTTGCACAAATATAAACCTGCCACACACATACACAGAGAAGTGTTTTGTTGTTATTGTTTATTTTGACATATCAGGTGTAGTGGTGCACACCTTTAATTCCAGCACAAGGGAGACAGAGGAAGGTGGATCTCTATGAGTTTGAGGGCAGCCTGGTATACGTAGTGAGTTCCAGGACAGCCAGAGCTACATATCTCAAGAACGAACAAAAGATAATTAACAAAGTCCTAAAGGCCCTATTGAGACAAGCACATATATGGCCATGGGGGCTAGAGATGGCTCAGAGGTTAAAAGTGCATGCTGCTCTTCCTTCAGCTCCAGGAGAGCAAGATCTGACGCCCTCTTCTGGCCTCTATAGGAACATGCACATTTGTGGCATACACACAAAGAAATACACATAAATAAAAACAAAAATTTTAAACATAAAACTTGTGGTCTTTGAATTATATAGACAGTCCTACAAGTAAAAGACCAAGGCAACCAATTTATTTATTTTTTTAAAAATGTTTCATGATTTATTTATCTTTATTTTATGTGCATTGGTGTGAAGGTGTCAGATCCCCTGGAACTGGATTTTCAGACAGTTGTGAGCTGCCATGTGGGTGCTGGGAATTGAACCCGGGTCCTCTAGAAGAGCAGTCAGTGCTCTTAACTGCTGAGCCATTTCTCCAGCCCCAAGGCAGCCAACTTAGATGATAAATTTCATCTCTAAAACCCCCTCCCGCACTGATGACGCTAGAACCCCCTCCTGTGCTGATGATGCAGACTGGCATCACCTGACAGGAGGGAACCTCAAGCTGGGCATAGCGATGCATCCTCTTAAAACCAGCACTCTCGCCGGGCAGTGGTGGCGCACGCCTTTAATCCCAGCACTTGGGAGGCAGAGACAGGCGGATCTCTGTGAGTTCGAGGCCAGCCTGGTCTACAAGAGCTAGTTCCAGGACAGGCTCCAAAGCCACAGAGAAACCCTGTCTCAAAAAAAAAACAAAAACAAAAACAAAAAAACCAGCACTCTCGGGAGGCAGAGGAAGGCAGATCTCTGAGTTCGAGGCCAGCCTGGTCTACATAGTAACTTCCAGAACAACTACACATAGAAACCCTGTCTCAAAAAAACCAAAAGAATAAAAAGAAAATTCCTCCATAAGATTGGGTTATAGGCAGGCTTATAGGACATTTTCTTTTTTTTAGTGGCTGATGAGGGATGGTCTAGCCCACCTATCCCTGGGTTGGTGATCCTGGGTTCTATAAGAAAACAAGTTGAGCAAGCCATTGGGAATAAGCAGTACCCCTCCACAGCTTCCTCATCAGCTCCTGCCTCCAGGCTCCTGCCCTGCCTGAGTTCCTGCCCTGATTTTCTTTGATGGTTAACTGGGATGTGGAAGTGTAAACCACATAAACCCTTTCCTCCCCAAGCTGCTCTGGTCATGGTGTTTCATCTCTGTGTACAGGCATGCTCCTACCCGGGAACCTCCAGTTCCAATCTCTATTCATCACGTTCTTTTTGTCTGTTTGTGTTTCCAGACAGGGTTTCTCTGTGTAGCCTTGACTGTCCCTGAACTCACTCTGTAGACCAGGCTGCCCTCCTGCAGAGATCCTCTTACAGAGATCCACCTGTCTCTGCCTCCCAAGTGCTGGGACTCAAGGTCTGTGCCATCACCACCTGGCTACGTCATTCTTGACTTAGGTCTAGATGTGCCTGCCTGGCAGCCCTTTCTCCCTGTCCTTGCTGCTGAGGTGGGTGCTGACAAGGCTGAGTGCCAGGGGGCTGCCCAAACCCGAGGCTGGGGAATGCACACTTCACCAAAGTGCCCACTCCCTGAACAAAAGTCCCCCCACTCCACTGAGCCCTAGGTAACTCCTGGCTGCAGCCTGTCTCAGAACTGGTAGAGCAAGTTAGCTGGAGGTAAACAAAGGCCTAGGGAGAGGCCCTGGAGGTGGGGTTTGCTGGACCTCAGCTCTACAGCCATCTGATACCCATGGGGGCTGGCAGGAGCTGGGGACCCCAGTCATAGTGGCCTGGAGCCAGTGGAATGAGGAGTCGCCCTCAGAAGGCCTGTGGAGCTCCCCCCATTGGAAGCCCCTCTGGAAATCTGCCAACTCTAATACCCAACCCACCTCCCAGGTAGTTACCACCCTTAAAGGGGCAGAAGCCCAGCTGAGCACAGCTAGGCATGACCTCTGACCTTGTTCATTAGGTAAGCATCACCTAGGGACTGAAATCCAAATGAGACTTTTAAGAGGGGCCTTAGAGGCTGAACCCAGAAGAAGAGGGGAAACCCTTCAGAAACAAGGACGTGTCTTCCTGCCCGCCCCAACCTTCTTCATGTAGCCGGGGCTTAGCCTGGAATTCTCTGTGTAGACCAGGCTGGCCTTACAATCATAACCCTCCAGCCTCAACCCCCAAGTGCTGGGATTACACAACACCTGGCTGTGGAAGTCAAAACGCCACCCCTTCACAACCTCTCATCACAGAGACTGAACATAGGGCCTCATGATCGCTGGCCTCAGTCTGCACCTCCTCCCCTGATCCCACTGTGCCTTAGGCATTTGCATTGGTTGAGGGAACCAGATATAGCTTTAAAAAAAACTATTTAATTTTTATTTATGAGTATGTGTGTCCCCATGTGCATGAACATGTGTGGGGGCACGAACAGAGGTCAGAAGAAGGTGTTGGGTCTCCCAAAGCTGGAGCCATAGGGAGTTGTGAGCCACCCATATGGGTGCCGTGAACTTTTCTTCATCTTAAAGAATAGTGAGCCCTCTTCACCATTGAGCAATCTCCCCAGTCCCCAGCTGAGGCTTCAATAATCTCCTTCTGGGGAGGGGGTGGCAAGCAGTAAAACCAGCTGTGGTCTACCTGGATGAGGATGATCTGTTCTGACAGGTGATCAAAGCATTCTAGGCACACACGAGTGTGCATGTGAACATGTGCCTATCAGCTCTGAGCCTGGCCTGCAGCAGAGCATTCTCAGATAGGCAGGATCTTGGGGTGGAGGGAAATCTCTGATCTTGTAACGCCCCACTCTATGGTGCCAGCCAAGAAAGGAGACAGGAAACACAGCCAATGTGGCTGGCCTCAGAGTTAGAGCTAAGCCCGGCGGCCCAGGGCTGGCCAACAGGGCAGGAAGAAAACAGGATGCGGGGCAGGAAGGCAGGGAAGGCTGACCGGCAAGCACTCACACCCGAGCGCTCAGGCCTGGGCTACAGGAAAGTGTCCACTGTCCGCTACCCAAAGCACAGCCTCTGAGGGCCTGGAAGTGAGGTCGTTCTGAGGTCAACACACCCGAAGCATCTTGCATATACTGAGTGCAGGTCCAGGAAGACCATCACGGATTCTTGAATCCCAGCTGCCCAAAGTCGACACCTCAAAGAGTCCAAGGTCTTGGCCCCCTCCCACCTGTGAGAGTTCCACATTTACATGAAAGCCCATGGCCTGGTGAGATGGCTCAGCAGTGAGGGTTCTTGGTAAAAACACTTAGGAAAGGCACTTCATGCTTGCTGATAGGCAAGTCTAAGAACCTAAATCCAACCCTTAGCGACTGCATGGTGAGAGAAGAG
>NC_022014.1:78377461-78383619 GCF_000317375.1 Microtus ochrogaster
ACCACAGTGTACATATATACACACGTAGACACACACATATACCACAGTGTACATATATACACACGTACACACACACATATACCCCAAAACAAATAAAAATAAATAATATAAATTGAAAAGAAGGAGGAAGAAGGGAGGGGAGGGGAGGAAGAAAAAGAGGAGGAGGAGGAAGAAGGGGAAAAGGAAAAGGGGAAGAGGGAGAGGGGGGGAAGATGAAGAGGGAGAGGGAGGGGGAAGAAGAAGTGGGAGAAACCCAGACTAGGTCCCCAGCCTACTCTAGGCTCTGGTCCAAGCAACCGACTCCTTTCTGCTAAGAACAGACCATCTAATCCAGGAAGAGACACGGATGCAATATTCAGGGGAGGGAGCCAAAGCAGGTCACTGCCCACCTTCCTAGATCTGTCTGAATTCATCCTGCCCCCAAGGGACCTGCTGAGCCCACCACACCTTCCAGCAAGGCAGTAAACATGGCAGACACCCTCTCTGTCACCCTCCGCTGTGCGAGGTGTCCCCACACCCACCGCCCTCCTCTGCTGCCCACAGACCTAGAGTCTCATCTCTGAGGTTCTGGAACAAGTCACGGGGAGCAAAAAGAAGTTCTGGTTTGCATCAGGGGCCTCTCAGCTGGGAATGGGCTCTCTGGACAGAAGCCCTGGCATTTCGTTTTTCAGCCCCTGACCTTTCCAGGGTGGGCAGCAGAGTGTGGGAGCAGAGGTCGGCCCTTTGAGGCTGTGACTCGTTGGCCGTGGGAAGATGGTTTCCCTGATCTCTCTCAAACTGGCCAAGAACAATATAGAGCTCAAGAGAACAGCAGGGTGGGGGTGGGGTTCCAGATGGCAGGAGGTCCAGAGCCCTTTGACAGCCAGTCCCCTGTCCCCCAGGGACATGGCTGGCTCTCTCCATGATCATAGCAGCCTGGTTCTGGCAATAAGGAGTAAGGGGAGAACAAGGGAGGAGCCTGCTTGTTCGTTCCCAGCTGCCCAGACTCGAAATAACCACAGAAGGGCTTCCCACACCATTGCTGGGTCAAGAGGTGTGGGGTGGAGATAAGAAGAGGAGGAGGCTTCTGTGACACTTGTGGACTCAGGGGGAAATGAGAGAGCATGGATTGGACTGGAGGTACCTACGGCTCCCTCTCCAACAGACTACAGGCAATCTGGGAGTCCCTCCTCATGCACAAACCCGGAATCTCCATTTCGGGTACCAGAAAGCACAATCAACCAGCACCACCGGGCCCGGAGAAGCCCCTGGAGTATCCCTAGCTGGAAAGCGGGTTTCCCTAGGCCTGAGGACAGCTCCTCTTCTTACCCTGATGCCGCCGCCTGCCACTCTGTGAGCTCCCAGGAAGACCTGGGCCTTCCCTGCCCGCAGGCATCAACCAGGGCCCAGAGAGGCCGCCGTTGCCACCGCACACCAGCTGTTTTCCCTGACCCCGGCAGGCGCCGGCCCGGCTTTGTTTGCATTGAGTCAGCCCGGGCCCGTGCGTCCGGGACCGTGGGCACTGAGGGCAGGGAGGAGAGCAGGCGATGGATGGGTAGGTGGGAGCGGGAAGCTGGCTGGTTATGCGAGGCTGCCGGCACTGGGGGGCGGGACAGGGGGCGGATAACGTTGTCGCTGCCGGCTTTAGGAGTAGGCACACGTCAGCCTAAGGTGGCAGCAGCAATGCCCGGGAGAGTGTTCCCATGGGAGAGGAGGCTTAGGGTGGGCTCCCAGAGGTAGAGATGGAGCCCTGAGGTACAGAGGGAAGATCTCATTCCGGCGCTAGTCTCAGCATCCCCCTCTGGACTAGCTGGTCACCCTACGCTCGAGTGAGCCAAGTTCACCCAGCCCCCCGTCATTGCCCTGCCCCCAAGCCGAGCAGGTGGATGAAGAGGCTGGGCCCCCGGGCGCACCTGCGTCTTGGTGGTCAGCTGGATCACCGCCTTCCGGAAGTTCAGCTTGGAGTCTGCGGACCCCATGTCGATGGAGCCCGCTCCGGCCCAGCCCCGGGTTCCGTCTCTGTCGCGGACTCGGGCTCTGGCTCCAGCTCCAGCTCCGCGGCCCCAGCTGCTCTCGGAGGAGCAGAGCTGCGAACCCCGCCCGCCGCAGGCGTCGGCCCCGCCCCTTGTAGCCCCGCCCTTTAGGTCCCCATGAGGCCCCGCCCCTCCGCACCTGCCGTTTATTCCTCCAGAGAAGTCCAGAGTTCTCTGTGGAACCCAAATCCTGGTCCTTCGGCCCTTCGTTCTACAATCGAGTGTTATTCCCTATTCCACCTCTCTCTTCTGTCCATTAGTCCCGAAGACGGAAATCCTCCTGGCATCTCATCCCCTGCCTCCCACTTTGACTCTTCATTCCCTTTCTGTCCTGGGGCCTGTCGTCTCTCCTCCAGCCATCTCTACCTGACTTTCCCGCTTCCCTACTGTTGTTATCGGAACATTTGTTTGTTTGTTTGTTTGTTTTTGTTGGTTTTGAGGGGTTTTGTTTGTTTCTCTTTCTGATCTGTTCAACCTATGGGTCCAGCCCTGCAGTTACTCTAACCACAACTGCGGGCTTAGCCCTTGCTTGTGTGGAAGGAGGGGCCGACTCAGTGCCTGATCAGGGAAGGCAGTTCCGCACCTCGCTGGCAGCGTTCCATCCCTCGGGTCTTGACCCTTCTGGTCCCCAGACCTCCCTGGGAACTCATTGAAGTGCAGAGGAGCTGGCATACAACGAGGACGCTGTGTCCCAGGAGGACCACATCACAGAACCTGCTCTTAGGAGAAGAAAGGAGTTACCCATGGGATAGCCCAGTTGGCTTTGTTTTGAGAGTTTATCTTAGGCTGGCCTCAAACTCACTGTTTATGAACTTTTAATCCATTTCCCGAGTGCCAGGATCACAGGTGTGAGCAACCATCCTTGGGCTTCTGAGATGTTGGAGATCGAACCCAGGGCTTTGTGCATGCTAGGCTAGCACCCTAATTATTAAATTAAAAGTAACAGCTGGATACATAATAATAATAATAGCTGGCATACACCTGAAATCTCAGAACTCGGGAAGTGAAGGTAGAAGGAGCAGAAGTCCCTTTCATCCTTGGTACATAGTGAGTTTGAGGCCAACCTTGGCAAAAAAAAAAAAAGCTTTCCCCCCCCCCAAAAAAAGTGATGCTTAGTCTACATAGCAAGCCAGGACAGCCAGGGCTATGTAGAAAAAAAGAGGTGACATTTCCTCACACCGACTGGCATTGAATTTCTGATCTCCCTGCTTCCACCCCCTACACGTTGGAATTACAATGTGTGCTGCCCTTCCTGGCTACAATATATGACTTTACCATTTATAGACATGCTGGAAACAGTGGGGCCGTGGGAGCAGAAAACAAACCAGTCGTTGCCATAAGCTGGAAGTGGGATGAGAGGTCTCAGAAAGTTAACGAGGGAACTTTGTGGGGCAATGAAAACCTTCGGTTTGATTGTTCTCCTAGCGATATGCCTCAAGAGAGTGAGCTTTACTGTATGTAAATGGTACCTCAATAAACTTGACTTTAAAAAAGGACAGTGAATACGGGATATAGCTAACTTGGTAGACTGATTGCTTAGCCTGCAGGAGATCCTGGGTTCCATCCCCAGCCCTACAAAAACTAAAGAGAAATAAAAGCTGGTGCAGCCAAGAAATGAACTCAATGCTCTAGGCTCTCTACTGTTGGCTGCGTGTAAAACTTTTACAGTGAACATTTTAAGATAATAATCTGTGTGCATATATATATATATCATCAGTATGTAAAATAGCACTTTTGAACACTTACAGAAATCACTCTTTCCTTATCAATGTGACAGATTTCCAGAAGGCTCTTGCCTATGTGAAAATACGTTACGTACTTGTTTTGTGCCCAGGATAAAAGACTCATTGGTCAGTGGCTCATGTGGCCCCCTCTGGAGTCCTTTCCCTAAGTTCAACCATCATTCATCCAACAAGCATTGACTTAGAACCCGCTAGTGCCGGGTACCATTGAAGGGGCTAGGACCCAAGCCATGCATGTTTCTGCTAAGAGAACAAGACACCAAGGGCAATGACACAGGCCGGAGAACTATGACATTGAAAGCAAATGTTTCCCCAGGGGCCCTGGTAGAAACGGGTAAGGAAAAATTGGACAGAGGAAGGAATGACTGAGTGTGTTAGTAAGGGCCCCAGCAGGACACAGCTGGAAGACAGGGTGCTCCAAGAGTGCTCAGGGGCTCTTCACAAGGACACATTATGGGGGCAGAATGAATCACTGAAACCTCTAAGGGGCAGGGAAAGAAATAGTCACTGGCACCCAGGGAAAGGGAGCCCACCACAGGAAAATTCCCACCAAAGCTGTGGTCTTCCAGAAGAGAACAATATTAAATGAGCATCCCACTTCACTCTTCTTTTGTCTCCAACTTCTTGCCAATCGGGTGAACCCCCCAGAAAGCAGAAGATGAAGAGAACCTCTTGACGGAGCCTGGGATGGCTCAGTCATCCAGATGTGGAACAGAGTGGAGGAGACAGATGGAAATCTACACAGGCAAGTAGAAAACTTTCCGCATCCAGTTCTTGGGGAGAGCAAGCCGAAGGAAGGCTTGGAGCATAGAGAGCCTGGTACACACATCCAGAGACCTGGTTTTATGTGTGGGAGGGAGCGATGAGAGATAGCATTTGAGGTATCCCAGGAGCAGACCATAGAGAGCTACATACAACCTGATAAGCTTTAATTTTATTGCCTGACCAGGAAAAAGCCTCTGAAGTAGAGAAATGATGTCACCAGATAGCATTAGGTCCTAGCTGAAGCAGGAGGAACAAAATGGCCTGAATGCTGGGAGGAAGTAAGGAGGGGAGTTGATAGGGCTGAACCAAAGCAGCAGTGGCAGGAAGGGTGGGGGTGAAGAACGCATTTGGAACCCTGAATTTGGTTGTCAATCCGATGGGCATTCTAAAGAGGCATTTCCACAAAACGACTTCCCCACCAAATGGCAGAAAACAATACCCATTTTACTGTCTCTTAAATCCTCCGGGCTAGAGTTTCAATTGGGATGTGACTGGTCTCCACTCCACTGCCTGGGTCCCAGCTGGGAAGGCGGGATTGCCTAGAGCAGGGTTATCTCAGAGCAGCTGGGGAATGGAACCAGCTGAAAACTACATTCCCACATTCAGGCTGGGGCTGGGAGAATCCCGAAGGCTGGATCTGGAGATAAAATACGGACATGTGGGGCTGAAGAGATGGCTCAGAGGCTGTGAGTGCACCCATGTCCGTCAGCAAAGATAACAGCCAGTAGCTCTGGGTCCAGGAGATCCAACACCTTCCTCCAGCCTACCTACACCCCACACAGACAAACATCAATAAAATAATTTTTAAAAATATGCTGCCATGTGATCTTGCCTTGTGACTTGGGCCCCTGCAGCAAGGACATTGAGCTGAAAAGCGATATCCCAAAGGTGTATATGACAAGAGGGTACTCCCAAAGAACAGGGGAAGCTACAAGGCCCATTAGTATCAAGAGATGAAGGAGCTGGTGGGCTGGGCAGGACACCACACACTCAGAATCCAGGCCAGTCATCTGTCCTCCGACAGAAAAAAAAAAAAAAGGTAGCCAAGCTGGGGTTGACCTTGGACCTAATCCTGCCTCCATCTCCCAAATGCTAAAATTACAGGCATATACCACCATGCATCAACTCTTGGCACCACATTTAAAGCTACCTCATTGTTGCCAGTTTGGTAGTTCACACCTTTAATCCAAGCACTCAGGAGGCAGAGGTCGGTGTACCTCTGTGAATTTAGGACAGGGCCTGTCTACATAGCAATTCCAGGCCAACCAGGACTACATAGTGAGACCCTGTCTTTAAATACACAGACACACACACACACACACAGACATACACACACACACACACTGAACACTGAGCTTTCTTTGGAGCAGCCTTGCCAGGGCCCCACCACAATCTCTACAGCCTGAGCAAACAATCCTTCTCCTTCCCTTCCCTCTCAGCTACTGGTTCCCCAAGCCCACACCCTCTTCTGGCACAAGCCTCTGTGCAGGTTACTCCTAATGCCGCTTATATCCCTCTTTCCTCTGCTCCGTGGCTGCCCTTTCCTCATTCTTCGGCATCTCACCCTAAAAGTCATTTTTCCCAAGAGATAGCGCATCCACAAATGTTATTTTCCCTAGTACTGTCCCTAAAACTTTAG
>NC_022014.1:78384814-78390853 GCF_000317375.1 Microtus ochrogaster
CCTGGCCTTCTGTCTCTAATTTAAACTTTGCACGGGCAGGGACTGCACCTGTCTTGATCCCTGATCCCCTGAGTGATATGTCTCACTCAGCACACTGATTTTATGACGTCTAGGATAATTTGCCTTCCACTCGAGGCCATGGGAATGATGCGTTTTGACCAACTGTTTTCAAAGTCATCTTTCATCCTCTTGGGAGTTTTTCAGGGGCCCGTGGGTGAAGCTCTAAGGGGAGCTGTGAATGTAGAAGGCTCCACACCGTTTGCGCCAGTTTGAGTCGGAGCAGCCAGAGTGAAGCGCTGTGCCCTGGGGCTTCTCCGTAGGTCTCTCCTTCAGAAGCCCAAAGCCTGACCCTTTACCCCACACACCCCCAAACCCCAGCCAGAAGACAAGGTTCCTGGATGCGTCTCCCCAGCCAGCTGCCTCAGGAGTTCTACCAATGAGGGGACAAGAACAGCTCTAAAAGTGTGATTGTGAACTGGGCAAGGTGGCTCAAATCTGTAATTCCAGCCCTAGGGAGGAGAAGGAATGAAGGAGGATTAGGAATTCAAGGCCATCCTCCAGGAAGACAACCTGGGCTACAAAACCAAACAAAATAAAAAGTTGCTTAATCCCAGCACTCGGGAGGCAGAGGCAGGTGGATCTCTGTGAGTTCGAGACCAGACTGGTCTACAAGAGCTAGTTCCAGGACAGGCTCCAAAACCACAGAGAAACCCTGTCTCGAAAAACAAAAATAAATAAATAAATAAATAAAAAGTTGCATCCAAGCCGGGCGGTGGTGGCGCACGCCTTTAATCCCAGCACTCGGGAGGCAGAGGCAGGCGGATCTCTGTGAGTTCGAGACCAGACTGGTCTACAAGAGCTAGTTCCAGGACAGGCTCCAAAACCACAGAGAAACCCTGTCTCGAAAAACAAAAAAAAACAAAACAAAAAAAAAAAGTTGCATCCACAAAGCCCGGGTTGCAGACCCCAGCACTGCATGCATCAGGAGTGGTGGCCGACGCCTGTAATCTCAGCACTTGGAAAGTAGAGACTCAAGGAAGAAGTTCAGAATCAGAGCTGGAGAGATGGTTCAGGGGTTAGGAGCAGTGGCTGCTCTTCCAGAGGACCTGGGTCCAATTTCCAGCACCCACATGGCGGCTCTCAACTGTCTGTAACTCCAGTTCCAGGAGATTTGACACCTTCACATCAATGCACATAAAATAAACTTAAATTATTAAAAGAAAAAAAAGAAGTCCAGAGCCATCCTTGGCTAGAGTTTGAGGCTAGCCTGGGATACACAAGAACTTGTCTCCAAAAAAAAAAATAAATAAATAGAGCCAGGTAAGGTGGCCCACACCTTTACTCCCAGCACTCAGGAAGCAGAAGCAGACTTATCTCTGTGAGTTTGATGTCAAGCTGGTCTACATATAGAGTGTCAGGCCAGCCACGGACCAGCCACAGATACATATGAGACTCGGACTCAAAACAAAATATAGATGCAGGTGAGATATATTTATACAAATATATATAATTGTAAGATGCTAATACATGTTGTCCGATGGCCCTGACCTGGTCCTAAGTGCTTGGCTTCATACAAACTCTTTGAATTCTTTCATTAGCCTCTGGCTAAGGATGGATGTTGTCTGCATTAGCATTCCGCTAATTAGAAGTCTGAAGGGTTTACGCTGTAGGAAACTGAGGCACACACGGAAGCACTTCCTTCCAGAAGGACTGTGAGAATCTAAAATTCCTCTTTCCGAGCAGATGGTGTGGGGTGGGGGAGGCGGGGAGAGACACCAGATGACCTCACCCATTCGGATGTATTGAGTGCTTTACTCTGCCAGTCGCTGACCTCATACTGGTAGAAAGGACAGATAGAGATCACTGGATGGCATTTGTCCCTTAGAATGATCAGGAACAGGGGCAGGGAGGGAGCACCGACTGCAGACGAGGTGAAAACCCCAAAGAAAGATCCCTAGTGTCGTCTCTTTTACTTTAATGCAAGAAACATCGCGTCTGCTGGCACACGAGGGCACAGAGAGGCGAGTGAGGAGCTTTCATCCTCTTTCATCCTCTACCAAAGAGATTTGTATGACTACTAGCACCGGACCGCCAACGTCAGCACAGCCAGCGTGCGCGCCCGTCATTTCCGGCCAGCTGTTTTGGGCTGGATGCGGAGGTGGCGGACAGCGCCTAAGGGCTGAGCGACTGTGTGACTCCAAGCTGTCAGATTGGCTCCCAGAGCCTCACCCCAGTAGGAGTTTAGCTGGCAGCCAGGGAGTTCCATTCTAGCGGGCTCCGAGGTCAGTCAGGGATTGTTGTTAGTAGCCCGCAGAGTCTGGGCTCTCGTCCCCAGGTCCTGGGCTTGCATCTTCAGGATCCTAGAGAAATACATCTTGCTATTAAGAGTCAAGACAGATCTCTAAGAAATTTTATTGCTCAAGATCTGGGAAGGCATCGAGTCTACTAAAGGCTCCAGTCGTTGGTGCTGCGCTTCGATGCCCCAGGCATGGGTTTTCTGACCCGAATGTGAGATACACTGTTCAAAGGGTTATCCGGGTCAGGAGAGTTACTTGTCTCACCCTGGGCACTGGTATCCACCTGGTTTTGACTACATGACAGGAGCGTATCTAAAGTTGATCTCTGAGCCTAATGGCTGGTACCTAAGAGAGATAGAGGAACTTTCTTCCTGGGAGACAGATCTGTCGTAGGAAGTGGCACCACCCTACACTGCCAGAAGCCTTAGGCCTCTGAGTCAGAGCAGGAATGGACATAGGACAGGCTTGGCACGCATTCTATGTTCATTCCCATTCCCCCAGCCAACTCACATCTCCAAGTCTCCTACGCCGGTATCCTCTGTGTTTTGCAGAAGGGCCCAAGAGGCTCCATTACTCTGGCCAGGTCAATGGCCAGTTTCAGGCTTACCCTCATGCCAGCCACCTGGGATGTACACTGAGATTCTAACTTTCTTCTACAAGCATATTTAATAAAACAAAACAAGTGCCAGCATGGTTACCCCTCCCCCCTCGTCTCCATAGGTTGACACATGACATAACTGTCCCAGCCTCTGGAAAGTAAAGCATCTGGGTGAGCCATGCTGAGGGCTTGGTCGATGTGGGCAAGACTAAAGACTAGGAAGTGAGTAGGGGCTGGATGACTCTCAAGTACCAAGGGATTTAAGTTACCACCGGAAGCAACTTTAGAGTTTTAGATGGAGTGAGTCTTCATGACTGGGGTCTGCCTTTAATTGCCCAAGCAAGGGGCTGGAGAAATGGTTCAATGGTTAAGAAGTGCCTGCTACTCTCTCAGAGGACAGGAATTTGGTTCCCAGCACCAATGTCAGGCAGCTCACAATTGCCTATAACTCCAGCTCTAGAGAATCTGACACCCACTTTGGGTCTCTGTGGATAAACCCCTACTAATTAACACAAATAAAATAAATCTGACAGAAGGGGAAAATAAATAAAATCTTCTTTAAAACTTTCTTTTCTCTAGCAAGGAGGATACCCTATAGCATCCTTATTGTCCAGACTGGGGAAACCGAGGCAGCCATCCTCAGACCTGGTCCTCAGCCTTACTTGCCTCTGGGACTTCTGGAGCTCCCTGGGGCAGCTCTGGCTCATGGGTACCTTCCCACAGAGCTGCAGGATACAGACATGATGGATGGGGCAGATTGAATTACAAACACTCAGTGAAACTCACCTGAGCTGACCCTTTAGAACTCAGCCTCTCAATCCGGGTGTCCCTCACACTCTGCTCTGGATGGTATCACCACTGCCCAGTTACTGGAGCCAAGGCTGTGTGAGCATCACTCTGAGGTACCAGCTGATTCCTATGCCTGCCTCTCAGTTATGCCCCGCCTCCAGCAGCAGCATCTCCTTCCACCCCCTTCCCCACAGCCTTGTCCATCCCACAGTTACCACCACCCTAGGCTATTACAAAAGTCCCTATGCCCGTCCAATCCCATGCTTCCAAACTATCAGGCTGATATTTCACAAATGAAAATGAAAGATTTGCTGTGTTTCATTTCTGGATAAGATTCTGACTGGTTTCTACAATTCTGGCTCTCTAACCTCATTCCCTACTCACTCCACCCCAGCCCGGCTGCGTTTCCCACAGATCCTACTATAGGTCAAGCTCTTTTGTGCCTAAAAGTTTTTGATCTTGCTGTCTCCTGGACCATTCTCCTGAAGAGCATAGCACGTCTGTCACTTTATCCTTAGGGTGGCACCTCTGTGGGCTCGATCTAAGTATCCCCCAAACTCTCAACACCCCACCAACTTCTCCCCAACACACACTGTAGTGTGGAACTATACAAGAGCAGAAATCTTTCAGACACAAAGATTTTTCTTCTTCTCCTCCTCCTCTTCTTTGTCCTCTGTTCTTGGAACGACCTCAGAGTTTGCTTTCAGAGTCTTACCATGTTGCCCTGGCTGGCCTTGAACTCACTATGTAGACCATGCTGGCCTCAAACTTCCAGCAATCCACCTACCTGGCCTGTGAGTACGGAGATTTCAGATACGGATCACCATACCCTATTCTTTTTTTTCCTTTACTTTTATTTTATGTGTGTGGTGTTACGTCTGTACGAACATCTGTGCCTGCAGAGACCAGAAGAGTGAGTTGGAGCCCCTAAAACTGCAGATGTAGAAAGTTGTGAGCCATTATGTGGGTGCTGGGGATCAAACCTGGGTCCTCTGGAAGAGCAGCCAGCGCTCTTAACCACTGAGCCATCACACCAGCCCCTGCTTTGTTTCTTAAGTAAGCTATTTTGTGCATATAAGAAGTCTTCAGAAAAATGCGTACATCCCTGGTGCTCAAGTAGACCTCTGTTGTCCCAATGATCCTTGTAACCAGCACACAGAATGGAAAACAGAGCATCCCCAATGCACAGTGAGCGAGGAACACAGAGCTTCGGTTTGACAGTAAGCAAAGCGTCCGTCCAGTGGACAGATGGTGCTGAGGCTGCACAGCATCATGGATGTGTTTGACACTGCAGAGCTCTATGCTTAGAACACTTAAGCTCGTGCCAGCCAGATGGTTCAGCAGGTAACGACGTTTGCTGCACAGGCCTGACAGCCTGCGATGGATCCCAGGAAACCACAGTTGAAGGAGAGAGCAGACTTCGGTAAGTTGTCCTCTGATCTCCAGAGCCATGCATGCACTGAGTACGTGCACGCACACACACATTAAAAGTAAAAATTAAATTAAAAATAAAACTTAATTAGTTAAGTTTGTCAGGCATGGTGGTGCATGCACTTAATGCTAGCAACCAGGAAGCAAAGGCAGGCAGATCTCTGAGAGTTTGAGGCCAATTTAATCTACTTAGTGAATTGTAGAACAGCTAGGGATACAAAGGGAGACTCTATTTAAAATAAATAAATAAATGGTGGGAGAAACAGGTAGTAGTGGTGCACACCTTTAATCCAAGCACTTGGGAAGCAGAGGCAGGAGGATCTCTGAGTTCGAGGCCAGCCTGGTCTACATAGCAAGTTCTAGAACATCCAGGGCTACACAGAGACACCTTGTCTCAAAAAAACAAAACACTGGTCTGGTTGATTTTGCTAGGTGTGAACATCAATTTTTTTTTCATTTTAATTTTATATGTATAGGTGTATACCTACACACCACATGTGTGCTTGATATCTGTGAAGGCTAGAACAATGAATCTGATCCCCTAGGATTGGAATTACAGTTGTGATCTGCCCTGTAGATGCTGGAAGACACACACACACACACACACAAGCATGCATATTCACAGTAGGTTCCATCTCTCAAATATTTTTTTACCTTCTACCACCACCACTCTGGGAGTCAAACCCACACAGACCTTGGGGGAAGCTAAGGTCCCAAGAATATGGTAATGGTGGCATCTCATTTTGGATTTAATTTGCATTTCCTGGTAACTAAAGACACTGAGTACCAAGCTATGAAGTGGTGCCACACGCCTTTAATTCCAGCACTTGGGAGGCAGAGGCAGGCTGATCTCCGTGAGTTCAAAGCCAGGCTGGTGTACAGAGTGAGTTCCCGGACAGGAGAGAGAGAGAGAGAGAGAGAGAG
>NC_022014.1:78390953-78412215 GCF_000317375.1 Microtus ochrogaster
GGGAGGGGAGGGGAGGGGAGAAGAGGAGAGAAACTGAATACCTTATTCACATGTTGGCTGGGTCATTTGGATATTTCTTCCTGGAAATTGTCTAGTCTCGTCTTTCATACACTTTTCTCCTGGCCATATGCCCTTTTCCTCAGATTTTCAGGTCTTGCTGTATTCTGGATTCAGTTGTTTCCTGGGTATATCATAACATCTATTCAGAGTGCTTCAACAATGCCCACACATGATGGGTCTCAACAAAAACAAGTTGTACGAATGTTTGAATTAGGAAAGCCCTTTAAAGGAAAGATGCTTGGATGGATTAAACCATTGCTTTCAAGGGTGTAACTGGATATAAGGTTTGTGTCTCAAACAATAAGAAACAGAACCTTAAAGAGAAAGCCCAGAATACAAGAAAACATCCTCAAATTTCATTCCTTTCAGCTTGTTTCTAGATACACAGGTTTTTAAACATTCCGGTTCTTCTTTTTTAAAGGAGTTATATTTCTACCAGGCAGCAGTGGCAGACGCCTTTGATCCCAGCACTCAGGAACCAGAGGAAGGCAGATCTCTGTGAGTTCAAAGCCAGCCTCATCTACAGAGCAAGTTCCAGGACAGCCAAGAACAAGGACAGGGCTACACAGAGAAGCCCTGTCTCGAACCTCCCACCAAAAAAGATGTTATATGTCTGTATTTATTTATTCTATATTTATGTGTGTGAGTATCTGCCTGCACGTATGTGTCTACATCACGCATGTGTCCACATCACGCACATGTCTGGTACCCAAGGAGGTCAGAAGAGGAGAATGGATCCCCTGGAACCAGAGTTACAGAGGTTTCTGGAGAATCATATGGGTCCATTCCCAGGACCTCTATAAGAGCAACAAGTGCTCTAAACTGTTGAGCCATTCTCCAACTCAAAATTAAGATCTTAAAGGTTGTGTTGTGAGGGGGGGTGTACATGTGTGTGTGTTCATGTGTATTCACGTGTGTGCTGAGGGCATAGGACAACCCCCAAGTGTTCCTCAGGAGCTGTCCACCTTGTCTTTTTTTTTTTTTTTTTTTTTTTTTGGTTTTTTTGAAGGGGCCCCCCTTTTTTTTTTTTTTTTTGGTTTTTCGAGACAGGGTTTCTCTGTGGCTTTGGAGCCTGTCCTGGAACTAGCTCTGTAGACCAGGCTGGTCTCGAACTCACAGAGATCCGCCTGACTCTGCCTCCCGAGTGCTGGGATTAAAGGCGTGCGCCACCATCGCCCGGCCACCTTGTCTTTTGAACCAGGGCCTTCCACTGGCTTGAAGCTCATCAGGTAGGCTAGGTTGTCTGTCCAGTGAGCCACCATGGATCCATCTATCTTGGCTCCCCATCCCCAGAGCTGGGCTGGGAATACAAGAACAAGATAAACACTCTGCTTTTTTTTTTTTAAGCTGATAAGCACTTTTAGTGTACGGAACCACCTCCTCAGTCCCCTTAAGGTAATGTTTAGCTTTGCTTAGTTTATAGAAAGACTCCTACACTGTAGCTTAGTCTGGCCTGGAACAGGCTGTATGAAACAGCTGGTCTAGAACTCAAGACAACCCCCCCTCTTCAGCTTCCCAAGTACTGTTATCAGAGGAGCCTCTTTCTAACCGTGGGTATGTGTGTTGTGTACTTGTGAAGGTTCGCGTGATTTCAGGTACCCAGAGAACATCGGAGTCAGATTGCCCCGGCAGCTGGGGTTACAGGCTCTTGTGAGCTGCTTGACATCGGTGTGGGAAACCCGAACTCAGATGCTCAGCAAGAGTTCTTAAGCCCCATTCTTCTCTCCAGCAGCCAAATCCCTATTTCTGGCTCTTAAAGTGCTTGTAAATTAATACCATTTTAAAGAAGTTCATGGCATGTATCCGTAGGTCACCCCGTTCCCCGCGGTGAGGACCGACCGCTGTGGAAAGCAGGCAGACCCTTGCTCTCAGGATGAGCCAGGACAAACAATAAGTAAACAAAATAATTTCAGACGAACGTAAAAAAACAGTCGGATGTGGAAAAAAAAGGACATAGGGTTGATCCAACAATTCCCAGACCAGGACACCAGGAAGGACCTCATCCGAGGCCCCGCCCCCTATTTGCATACTCCTTATGATTGGCCTCCGGCGGCAGACCCCACCCCGTAGAGCTGGAGGCCTGGGAAGCAGCAAGCGGGGCCGGACGGAGATGCAGCGGAGGCTCCGGGTGTCGCGGCGCGGGCCGGGTGGTGTGCGGGCCCGAGGCGGGCAGGGGGTATCTGCCGTGGCACCTACACTCTCCTGACGCCGCAGCCCTGCAGGCGGTCCCGGGTCGTCCCAGCCGTCGTCCCGCTTTGCAGTCCCCACCCCTCCACCCTTTGTGCCGCCGCCACCCGGCGTCCCCAGCTCGACGGGACCCAGGGCGCGCGGGAGCGAGAGGCCCCGCTGTGCGCACGGCCGGTAGCGGATGGCGGCCGCGAGAGGTGGGCGAAGGGGCGCTGCAGCCCGAGCCCGCGACGTGGGAAGCCCGGACCGCCTCCGCCGCATTGTCCCGGGCTGCGAGCCCAGGCCCTGAGCTGCCGCAGCGCCCGCCCACCGCCACCCGCGGGGCCATGCGGAGAGCGGCGGGGATGGAGGACTACTCCGCAGAGGAGGAGGAGTCCTGGTACGATCATCAGGACCTGGAGCAGGGTGAGCACGGTGGGAAAGGAAGTGGCGTGTGCCCCGAGACCCCTGGCCGCTACTCCATTGTTGGGCGTTATCACCTAGAAAAGGGCTGGGCTGGACCTGGTGCACCAAACAGAGCATGAGTCTTGAGAATGGGGACGTGGACTGAGAGGGGCGCTGCCTTGGAAGATTCGGACACGATAGACCCGAGACCTGCAAAAGTGTGTAGTCGACGGGGCATCCATCACCCTTCTCATCTTAGTAGCAGCGACTACTCCGGTGTCCCTGGTAGGGTTTTGTTAGGGGGCCCGGAAACTAGGTAGCCGCAGGGAATTCCTGGTACTTTGGCTGGGAGTACTCTGTGTTGAGATGTCATCTCCCCAGATCAGCAGCACTCGTCCCGGCCAGAATTTCTGAGCTCTAAGACCTAGAGAAAGTTTCCCCACCTGGCTTTCCTCTGCCCAGCTAGAGAGTGGTGCGGGCAGCTGACTGTGGAGAAGCCTTACGTGGAGTCTCCAGCCTTCCCGAGAAAAGTATCCCGTTGTCCTTCGCAGCACTAGGCTTCCTCACACGTTCTACCGAACGACAGCCCCAGGAAAGAGGGAGGATGCCTGAAAGGGGTTTGGAAGCTGGTGATGAAGTGGCTAAAGTTGACATCACTGAGAAGAGAGGTGGAGTCGTCTTGGCCGAGGTGGGGAGGCCTGAGAGGGTCAGGGTCAAGACCAAAGCCTGCTGGAGTGGAGTCTGCTCCACCCTCTTTGCCAAGGTGCCTGTTCTTGCGGATACCTTGAGGAAGTGAGGAACCGCATCAAGGGAAAAGTGACCTCCCCACAGTCACCTGCAAGCCCTGAGTTATTCAAACCCAAGGCTAGCAGACAGTGTGCCCTGGAGGCCTGGTCTCCATCCTCAGGGTCCCTGAGCTCTGGTTTTGCCAGGATGGGAAGCATGCACTCGCATCCTGGAGCCTTTGTTTCCTGACCCACTTCCCCATGCTGCCAGGCTTCACCTGCAGACCAGGAGCTGTCTCTGTTCTTGCCAGTGAATCAGACTCTTGGGAGACCTGTGTAGGATGGAGGGCGATGGGTTAGACATCCCTGTGCTATGAACTGCCCCATGTTTATGTGGCACCTTCTCCTCTGTCCTGGCCACTACTCCTAAAACTTTTCTTCTCTGGGAACATCTGTTGGCCTCATTTGAGTTTCAGACATCATCCTGGGACCTTGGAAGGGTTCTAGCCGCTGACCTCCGGGTACACGAGGGCTGGTGGGGGAGGTCCACTTGTATGTTCTCAGTGTCAGTGATTATGAGATGACTTCCTGGGAGAGGCTAGCTCAGAAGGAAAGATGAAAAGCAGAGTTCTGTGGAAGATAGCCTCTAGGGGAGGCAGATGCTAATACTGTGGCAATCTCATTTAGTTCCCGCACCCCTAATGAAGGCTTGGCACCATGCCCAGCCCAGATGTGGGAGGAAGGAGCCAGAGAGTAGGGGCGGGAGATGGTGTGGCTTCTGGTGAGGGATCGGAATCGCCATTCCAGCGGGGCTGAAGAGCTCTGTATCTTTCTCTTCTTGGGTCCTGCTGGTCTGGCCTGCAGCTCCAGTCATAGGCAGAGCCCAGGAACCAGGGGGATACCCAGGAATGAAGCACTGTTTGAGGAAACTGGGCCTTCCTGCCTGTGTGTGTGGCTGGGTGGGGGGGCTGTGCTGGGTCTAGGGACAGAATCCCTGTCCTGATCCTGTATTCCAGCGAGGAGATGAGGAGAGGGATCAAAGTAACAATTGTATGGCAGCTTGGTCCCCTCAGCAAGGAGAGATGTGAGCCAGAGGGTGGAGGAAAGAAGGGGAGGACAAGTAGGGGACAAAGGAAGTGCTGGCCACTCAGATCTGTGTGCCAGCCCAGGAGAGCTGAGTGATGGGGAGGAGTGTCTGCCAAAAGACACTCACATCAGAGGTCCCATTCTGTGTCGGCTTCTCTGGGCTCGAGCCCCAAAGTCTTTCCCTCCCATCTGCTGGGTGGCCCGTGGAGTGATTTTCCCACCCACCCATGAGGTAGCCTTCCAGCCTGTTTTTCCCTCCTACCCTGGCCCAAGCCCCAACTTCCCTTCCCAAAGAGATTGTCCCTAGAGATGGTGTTTGACTTTGGTGTGCCTCTGCCCCAGAGGCAGGAGGTGGTCAGGACAGGTGAGGTCTTAGATTTGCTCTGTTCCCTCTACTGGTTGCCATGAGCACCTGTAAAAATAGAAAAGTCCATGAATTAATTATTAAGCAAGCCCTGGCTCTTCCGTTGCCCACCCCCTCCTCCACCTGTGACCACCTCTGTCCAGGCTGACGGATGGCCGCTGAGTCACAGATTTTCTGACCTGACTCCCCTTCCTGCCTAGCCTTGAGTTCTCCACCCCAGGGGATGCTCTGACGTGGCTAGGAAAAAGGCAGCTTTTCTCCACCCTGCTTCCCCGAAGGCCTTCCGGAGTTCCTGACTTTCGTGCCTGTGGGGCAGAACCCCCAGCTCCACCATCTAGTGTCCTCCACCTCAGTCACCTTTACCTGTGCCCACCTTGGCCTATTTCCTGCCTCTCTGTGAAGAGTCTGCCATGCTCCGTCCTGATGCCGAGCCATAGGGGCTGTGGGATTTCTGGGTCTCTTTTGTTTTCTCTGGGGTTACATATAACCACTAAGGTCCCCAGAAAGCCCCTAGAGCCAGGAGGGGAGGTGGCATCCCAGACTCAGTACCTTCCTGGCTTGGTTCAGAGCTGCCTATTGATCCAGCCATAGCAAGCTCTTTCTTGTGTCCGCATCCTGCTTAGCTGGCTTCCAAGTGCCCAGGCCACCCTCCCCTGAGTCCGGAACTGCCACTGTCCTTCAGCAAGCTGCCCCCTCCAGGCCCCTGGCTCTGCAGCTTCTTGACTCCTTCCGTCATCCCTTCAGGCAGCTCTGACCAGCTTAGCTTGTAAAGTGATTCAGTTTCCCTGAGTCGGTCTGAGATTCTCCCCCTCCTCCCCAGGCAGCTTCCTTTCCGTCTTCCTTCATCATCACTGGACTGCTAGGGCGACCAAGTAACATTCGCTGTCTTTGTGGGCACTCTTCAGTGTCTCTCCCTTCATAGTGTGGTATAGGCCCCATCCCGATCCCAGCCTACAAACAGCAAGGAGTTGCACACACAGCCCAGCTCGCCTGGAAGGAGGAGCTTGGTATTGAAATTGCCCTTGGCCCTTCCTCATTTCTCTGGCCTTGAATTCTGGTTAAGCTGCAGGGTCTGCTCGCACGTATATATGGTATAGCAATGGTATATGGTATATATATGGTATAGCAATGGTATATGGTATATATATGGTATAGCAATGGTCACTTCCTAAACCACCTAACAGTTCCAAGGCCTGAAACATTTGGGAAGGGGATGAACTGAACACTGCCATCCTGTTACAGCCTAAGAAGATGACGAGGTTCTCCCATAACCAATCATACACACACACACACACACACACACACACACACCCGTTATCCCCAAGCACATGATATATCACAAGATTGTCATCCAACAATGGGAACATCAGGCTTCAGATTTTGCAGACAACTCCAGACTCTGGTCCAAGTGTCCTCAAATACCTTATAAAGGTTTATATTAGGTGACTGGACATTTTGGCATCTTCATTAGGCAAGTTACTTGCCCCAGGCTATGGGGTTTGTATCTGATTTACACTATTCAATTTTGTTCCCATCGGGAAAACTGTTTGTTCCAGACAGTGTCATTACAGCCTAGCTAGAGGGGAGCTTCTGTGGTCTGCTTCCCCGGTGATGTCAGGACACAAAGCCCTCTCCAATTAATGTAGCTCTAGAGGCCCCATTCCGGCTATTTCAACCAGACCCCTGATCTGAGCTTGTCTATATCCTACCACTTGGGAGACAGAGGTGATGGGATCGGGAGTTCAAAGTCATCCTTGGCCTCATACCAAGGAAAACCTGACTACATGAGACCCCACCTCAAAACAACAACAATGAAAGTTGCTGGAGATGCATCTCTGTTGGTAGAATGATTGCCTAGCATGCAAGAAACCCTGAGTTTGGTTCCCCAACTCCACATAAGACCAGACAGTGTGGCACATCCCAACAATCCCAGCACTTAGGAGGTCGAGGAAGAGGGATGGAGGTTGAGGCCAGCTACATTGCAAGTTTGGGCTACAAGATAAGAAAGAAAGAAGAGCTGGACAGTGGTGGCACAAGCCTTTAATCCCAGCACTCGAGACACAGAGGCAGGTGGATCTCCGTGAGTTCGAGGACATTCCAGTCTACCAAGTGAGTTCGAGCACAAGCTCCAAAGCAACAGAGAAACCCTGTCTCAAACAAAGCAAAAGAAAGAAGAAAACTTTACCCTCATTATGGGAGCGATATTGTTTCTCAGACTTGGCCTTTTGTCTAGGTCCCATGGCTGATCGGGCCACTCTGGCTTTCACAAGGAAACACCAGTTCTGTCCTAGGCTTAGCTGAAAGTGCAGGATGCTCTACTATCTACCCATCCAACGTCCCTGTTCCGTAAGGGTCCAAGAGGAAGACTCCACCTGGGCCTGTCTGCCGCACTGCAGAGGGTGTAGCCAAAACAACCATCTATCTAAAACTCGCCAGGAGGACCAGAAGGGGAAGGCAGAACTATCATTATATATAAAAATAGCACTGGTTCTTATTGGCCCCGGAACAGCTGCTTCTACAAATCTTGGTCCAGATTTACATCCTCAGCCTAGAATGAAGGTTGGTCTAACAAACGGCCTCATAATGTTAAATAATAAAAATAATCAGTGCTTTCCTGCTTCTGGCCAAATGGGTTATACAAGCCTACTGTTCACCAACTAATTCTGTTTCTAGGAATGTGTTCTCACAAGAGGTAGTGATTTGCACTAAGGTTTTAATGAGGTGGAGTTAATTCTAGTTTGACTCTTACTTTGCAGTTCTGGACAGGGACCCAGATCGTCACACAGGCAGTCCCTCTACTGCTTCTAGCAGTGAACTCCATCCCCAGCCCCCCTTTACTGTTTGTTAGTGATTGCTAACAAAGATTACAAACTTTTGTGTATGATTGTTTTGCTCACATGTATGTATGTGTACTATGTGAGTGCCTAGTGCCCAAAGAAGCAAGAAGACGACATTGGATCCCTTGGGACTAGTGTTGCCATGTTGCCAACTGTTGAGAGCTGCCATGTGGGTGCTGGGACCTGAACTCAGGTCCAGTACTCTTAACCACTAAGCTATCTCTCCAACTCTGAGGTGTTAAGTTTTGGGGAGTTTTTGTTTGTTTGGTTGGTTGGTTGGTTGGTTTTGGTTTTTCAAGATGAGGTTTCTCTGTGTAGCTTTGGAGCCTGTCCTGGAACTCATTCACAGAGATCCGCCTGCCTCTGCCTCCCAAGTGCTGGGATTAAAGGTGTGTGTTACCACCACCTGGCAAGGGTGTTAAGTTTTTAAGACAAGGTTTCACCCTTTAGTCCTGACTGCCATGGAACCTGATGCAATCCTCCTGCCTCAACCTCTCAAGTGCTAGGATTGCAGATATGAGCTACCAAGCCCAAATGCTTACCCTCCTCTTACATTTTTTATTCATTTATTTTTTGGGTTTTTTTCTTAATTTATTTATTTATTAAAGGTTTCTTTCTCTTCCCCGCCACCGCCTCCCATTTCCCTCCCCCTCCCCCAATCAAGTCCTCCTCCCTCATCAGCCCAAAGAGCAATCAGGGTTCCCTGCCCTGTGGGAAGTCCAAGGACCACCCACCTCCATCCAGGTCTAGTAAGGTGAGCATCCAAACTGCCTAGGCTCCCACAAAGCCAGTACGTGCAGTAGGATCAAAAACCCATTGCCGTTGTTCTTGAGTTCTCAGTAGTCCTCATTGTTCACTATGTTCAGCGAGTCCGGTTTTATCCCAGGCTTTTTCAGATCCAGGCCAGCTGGCCTTGGTGAGTTCCCAATAGAACATCCCCATTGTCTCAGTGTGTGGGTGTACCCCTCGCAGTCCTGAGTTCCTTGCTCGTGCTCTCTCTCCTTCTGCTCCTGATTTGGACCTTGAGATTTCTGTCCGGTGCTCCAATATGGGTCTCTGTCTCTGTCTCCTTTCATCGCCTGATGAAGGTTAATATTCAGGAGGATGCCTATGTTTTTCTTTGGGTTCTCCTTACTTAGCTTCTCTAGGATCACTAATTATAGACTCAATGTCCTTTGTTTATGGCTAGAAACCAAATATGAGTGAGTACATCCCATGTTCCTCTTTTTGGGTCTGGCTTACCTCACTCAGGATAGTGTTTTCTATTTCCATCCATTTGCATGCAAAATTCAAGAAGTCCTTGTTTTTTACTGCTGAGTAGTACTCTAATATGTATATATTCCATACTTTCTTCATCCATTCTTCCATTGAAGGGCATTTAGGTTGTTTCCAGGTTCTGGCTCTTTGATTTAATTTTTTGGTTTTTTGAGACAGGGTTTTCTCTGTGTAACTACCTTGGCTGTCCTGGAACTAGCTCTGTAAACCGGGCTAACCTCGAACTCACAGAGATCCACCTGCCTCTGCCTCCTGAGTGCTGGGATCAAAGGCATGCACCACCATGGAGACAGTGTCTGAGTTGCCCAAAGTGGCCTTAAACTTGTGGTCCTCTTGCCTCAGCCTCCTGAGGAGTTAGGATCTTGGGCCTATGGCATAGCTTCAAGCTTTTGTTGTTTTTTGTTTTGGGTTTTTTGTTTGTTTGTTTTGTTTTTTGAGACAGAATCTCATGTAACTTAGACTGGCCTCAAACTCCTGATCCTCCTGCC
Source organism: Microtus ochrogaster (assembly GCF_000317375.1). Classification (NCBI taxonomy): domain Eukaryota; kingdom Metazoa; phylum Chordata; class Mammalia; order Rodentia; family Cricetidae; genus Microtus; species Microtus ochrogaster. The sequence continues at coordinate 78,400,360 of NC_022014.1, forward strand.
TCAGTTTCCTGAGTCCTGGGGTTAGGCATGCACACCACACCTGTGAGGTAGTAATAATGGCACAGAGACTTATTATTAATTATAAAAGCTCAGCCTTATTCCTAACTAGTTCTTATAACTTAAATTAACCCATATTTTTTGGTGTACACTCTTCCATGAGGCCTGTCACCTCATCACCATACTGCCCATCCTGCTTCTTCCCTTCCCCCTCACCCCCCATCTTCTGGTGTCTCCTGTGCATCTAGATTATCTCCTATTTCCTCTCTCTGCCTGGAAGTCCCACCTATACCTCCTGCCTAGCTATTGGCCATTCAGCTCTTTGTTAAATCAATCACAGCAATACATCTTTACACAGTGTACAAATATCCCACAACACACTAGGCTCATAGTTTCCCTTTTAATAGAGAAAATACTCAAAGATGCTCTAAACACCCAACAGTAAGGACCGTCTAAACGAAGGTGTTTAGAACTTTATATATACAGTAGCGTCTTCTGCATCCACTAATAGTGTGCATACATGTAATAATATGTGCATTACCCACAGAAACATGCCGTGATATGTTGTTATAGGAGAAAGGCAGACGCAGACAAAGACAGTGTGCTTTGCATTTGTGCTTCATTTTGTGTGTGTTGCATACATATGTGTGTGTGTGGGCATGCATGTGCAGATCAGAGGGCACCTTGTAGGGGTTGGTTCTGTTCTTCCACCATGAAGGTGTAGGGGAATGTGGTACAGTAGTGGTATTGGGATATCCTGACTTATTGGGAAGCCAGGATATACTTAGAGCCAGACTAGGACAGCTCTGGAGGGGTAGAGCCACAATAGGACAGCTCAGCCCTGGACGAAAGGTGTCCTGGCCTAAGCTGGGGTGTGGTGGGGGATGGTCTCCCCGCAGGATGTAGGGATCCTGCTCCTCTCCTGGAGAGCCGCTACAGCTGAGTTCTGCTCTGCTCCCTCAAGGGAGCGCCCTAGCAGAGCTGTCAGCTTCTTCTCCCCAAGAAGTTTCTTCTGCTAATGCTCTGCAAGAGGAAGCCCCCTTCAGAAATGTAGCAATCTCCTCCGGCTCTGGCAATCCTTCCCTGGCCTTGCTCAGCCCCTTAAGGAGCTCCTAGCAAGGTTCTTCTGTTCTGCTCCACAGCCTTGCTGAAGCCCCCTAGGGAGCATCTCAGCAAGGCTTTTCAGCTCAGTCCCCTAAGGGACATCCCAGCCAGGTCCTCCTCCTCTGCACTGGCGAATGAAGGTCTTCACCCAAGACTCTTTTGAGAAAGAGATTTATTTGGGAAGGAGGAGTCCAGGGGAGTGGCTGATTCTGCGGCTTAACTTCAGCTCTTTATATAGGGCTTCTTAGGGGCGGAGTTTTCCCAGGGAGAACAGGGATTGGTTAACTTTTCCCTGCTCAGGGATTGGTCAATTTAGCTGGCCAGGGGCAGAGGTGGCTCTGACTTCATGGCCAAACTGTGTTTCTTTCACTGGTTCTTTTTAGCTTTTTGACTCTAATATCAGGACCAGGGCATATTTCTTTCACTGGCTCTGATTCTAGGGACAAAGTGTGTTTCTTTGAGACTAGTTTCAGAGCCAGGGCACCTGTCGTTTAGTCCTGGTTCAGGGATGAAGATGTTTCTCTCCCTGGCCCAGGTCTTAAATCCAGGGTGTATTTCTTTCTCTGACTCTGGGTTCAGAGTCAGGGTACTCAGTGATTGGTTGGTTTCCTGCCCCAGTTGTCCCTTTTACCCTACAGAAGGTCCTGGGGAGTGAATTCGGGTTCAGCAGCAATTGCCTTTACCCACCGAGCTATCTCACTGGTCCAGTATTATTTTAGGGGTGTGTGTGTGCAGGTGCCCCTCATGAAAGCTAGAAGAGGATTGCTTCATCCCCTGAGGCTAGAGTTACAGACAATTGTGATTGCTTGCAGGGGACCAAACTCTGGTTCTGGTTCTCTGTAAAAATAGCAGAGAGCTCTTGAGTACAGAGCTGCCTCTCCAGACCCTCGCTGATTTTTGTTTTGTTTTGTTTTTGTTTTTGCTTTTGAGACAGGGTCTCAGTGTGTATCCCTGGTTGGCCTCAGCCTCACAGAGACCCACCTGCCTCTGCCTCCTGAGTGCTAGAACTAAAAGTGCCCCACCACACAGCTCAACTAATTTTTTTTTAATTGTTGGCTTTTCACTTTTCTGTACTCATTTGTTTTTTACATCAAGCAGAAAGAAATACCAAGCTAGTTGGTAGCACATATTCTCAATCCCAGCATTCAGGAAGCCGAGGCAGAAGGATCTTGAGCCTTAGGCTAGCCCGGGCTTCACAGTAAGATCCTGTACAAATGAAACCAAACCAGATACGCGAAGGACAAGAAGAGATAGAAGTGACACCAGCCCAGATGCTCAGCCCCTGGTTTCCATCTCTAGCCACACTAGGGCTCCTGAGAATAGCCTGTGCTGGTGACACCGAGTCACCAAGAGCCCAGCCGCACATCAGTGCTAGGGCATTGATGAGGGCTCTCTGCTGTCCTCACTCTCTGTTCTGTTTGCCCTCACCTCCCTTCCCCCAGACTTGCACTTGGCGGCAGAGCTGGGGAAGACTCTGCTGGAGAGGAACAAGGAGCTGGAGGAGTCCCTGCAACAAATGTATTCCACCAATGAGGAGCAAGTGCAGGAGATCGAGGTGAGGGACCCCGGGCTCCGCATCGCTCCTCCCGTCTCTCGAGAGCCTTTGGCCGGGGCCTGTGTGTGCATTTGTGCACCTCACCAAAGGCCTCCCAGCTTTCCTTTCCTAATCCACACCTGCCCACCCATCCCAAGCAGCCTACTGCACCGTGGTCTTCACCCCCTGCTCCAGCGAGCACGAATCTCAAAGTCGATTGGTCTAGCGGTGGTAGGGGGGCCAGGCAGAGATCTTTGTCCCTACCTCATTATAAAGGTTTGTTCTACCCTTACCTCCTCCCCTAGTACTTGACCAAGCAGCTGGACACGCTGCGGCTGGTGAATGAACAGCATGCCAAAGTGTACGAGCAGCTGGACCTGACAGCCCGAGACCTGGAGCTGACCAATCAGAGGCTGGTGCTGGAGAGTAAGGCTGCCCAGCAGAAGATCCACGGGTGAGGGCTGGGATGGTGAGGGACAGGCCCAGGACTGAACACGTGGGCTGACAGGGAGACTCACACATTCTTAGAAGACGATGCTGAAGAGCCTGGGCTGGTAGCAAGGCCATCCCTGTCAGCTCTGTGTGCTCTGTGTGCGGTGTGTGCTTAGACATTCATCCTGTGAAAACTATAGTCCCTTCCCTCCTCCTCCTCCTTCTTCTCTTCCTCTTCTTTCTCTTCTTCCTTCTCTTCCTCCTCTCCCCCCTCTTCCTGCTCCTCTTCCTCCTCTCCTCCTCCTCCTCCTCCTCCTCCTCCTTTTTTTGTTATTTTACCAAGACAGGGTTTCTCTGTATAGCCCTGGTTGTCCGGGAGCTCACTCTGTAGGGCAGGCTGCCCTTGAACTCACAGAGATCGGCCCACCTCTGCCTCTTGAGTGCTGGGATTCAACATGTGTGCCACCACTGCTAAGCCCGTCCTTTCTTTTTATAATTTATTTTTATTCTGTGTGGGTGGGTGTTTTGCCTGCATGTGTGTCTGTGCACCGTGTGTGAGCCATACTCTCTGAGGCCAGGAGAGGGTACAGGATCCTCTGGAGCTAGAGTTGCGGATGGTCATGAGCCACAATGTGTGTGGGTGGCGGGAACAAAACCCGGGTCCTCTGCAAGAGCAGCAAGTGCTTTTAACCTCTGAGCCATCTCTCCAGCCCCTCACAAGCGATAGATGAAAAGTCACCTGTATTCCAGAAGATAACCTTCCACCCGTGCTTATTTGCCAATTACACACCAGGCTCAGTTTGAGGCACTAAAGATTCAGTGACTCTGACCTGCCCTCTGAGACCTCGCACATGGGAAGGAAGACAGAGATGTAAATGTCACTGCAGTGTATGGTGGTGGTGACAGAGGGGCGGGGAAGGGGTGTGATGCAGGAACCGGAAGTGGGGTTGGGGAAATGTCCTGGTCGCACAGGCGTGAGCACCTGAGTTCAAGTCCTGGCACGTGTGTAAAATGTAAGACACGATAGCGTGCATTCGTAATCTCAAACTGGGGAGCTGGTGATGGCTGGGTCCCACCCTAGCTGAATCAAGGATCCCTGGGTTCTAGTGGGAGCCAGTCTCAAAAAACGAGGGGGCTAGCTTGTGAAGGTGTGATACCCAAGGTCATCCTCCGGCCTCCACATGTATCCACACACACATGAACATGCACACATGTACAGATACATAGGGACTAAAGGTGACTGAGGAGAAGTGATTGGCTCTCCCTGCGATGTATAAAAGGGCAGGTCCTTGGATGTGGCAGAGAGTTCTCAGACTCTAACCCCAGACAGTGTGCTCAAGATTGTCTGTCTGTCCTTAACTCCATGTCTTCCATCTACAAACAGCAGTGAGGAGGCGTCCTGTCTCCTTAAGACTTCCCCCAGGTGGGGCTTGAGAAATGGCCAAAAGGTTGAGAGTGTTTGCTACTCTAGAACCAGGGTTTGGTTCCCAGCACTCACAGTGAGTGGCTCACAGCCACCCTGTCCCAGTTCCAGGGGATCCAACGCCCCCTTTTGGCCTCCTCAGGCACCTGCATACAAAATCAATCTCCACGTTTTTTGGTTGTGAGCCAGCTTTTAATGACTGAGCCCTCTCTCCAGCCCTAACAATCTTTGAAAGGAACAACAAAAAGACGTCTCTCCTGGTTGCCTTCATCCTATCCCAGATTGACAGAGACCATTGAGCGCCTGCAGTCCCAGGTCGAGGAACTGCAAGCCCAGGTGGAGCAGCTGCGAGGCCTGGAGCAGCTTCGGGTTCGCCGAGAAAAGAGGGAGCGCAGGAGAACCATCCATACCTTCCCCTGCCTGAAGGAGCTGTGCACGAGCCCCCGGTAGGCAAGGGCCCCGGTGTGTCTCAGCCTTCCGAGAGTTCCAGCTGAGGAATGAAGGAGCACGGTGGACAGTAGCTGGGGAGGAGGACTGGGTCTGGTCCAAGCCATCAGGATGCTTGCTTGCTAAGGACAGCCATGGGCATTGCTATGCTAACCGAACAATCATCACATCCATTTTGTCTACAAGTCAGATGAGAAAAAGTCATGTGTTTAGTACTCGGCACAGCCAGGCTTCCAACCTAGGAGGAGTTAAGTGTTGAACCTTTTGGTTCCCGTTAAATCTTAATTCAACAACTACTTATGTAAGAATACAGGCCGGGCGATGGTGGCGCACGCCTTTAATCCCAGCACTCGGGAGGCAGAGGCAGGCGGATCTCTGTGAGTTCGAGACCAGCCTGGTCTACAGAGCTAGTTCCAGGACAGGCTCCAAAACCACAGAGAAACCCTGTCTCGAAAAACCAAAAAAAAAAAAAAAAAAAAGAATACAGGATTGGGGATGTCGCCAGGCACTTGCCTAGAATGTGTGTTACCCTGGGTTCGATCCCTAGCCTAGGAGAAAGGTTAATGAAGAAGATCAAGGTGAGGCTGAAGATGGGGCTCATTTGGAAGACTGTAGCTAACATTCACAAGCCCTTGAGTTTGATCCCCATCCCCACACGTCCTAACAGAGTGGTGGAGCACACTTGTAATCCCAACATTCACAAGGTGGAGACAGGAGCTTCAAGTTGTCACTAGCATCCTCAGGTCAAACTAGGCTGTACAAGATCTCATTTTAAAAAAAAAAAACAACTGGGGCGGTGGTGGCTCACGCCTTTAATCCCAGCACTTGGGAGGCAGAGGCAGGCAGATCTTTGTGAGTTCAAGGCCAGCCTGGTCTACAGAGTGAGTTCCAGGACAGCCAGGGCTATTGCACCGAGAAACCCTGCCTTGAAAAAAAAGTTAAAGCAAAAGAAGTGTGTGTTGAAACAACAGAACAGGGCCACTGCCGTCCCCAGGCATCAGGGTCTAGAGGGAGAGAGAGTACAGGATCTAGAAGGTATGAAGAGGTCTGGCTGGCCAGCACCAGCCCGCAACTTGGAGGTCTCCTTTGTTCCCACATTTAACCTTCCCTTGTGTCTTCCTTTGCTGGAGAATTCTGGAGAAATCCATATAGGTCAGCATTCCCAGACACAGCCAGGAGAGAAAGTTAGAGGGGTGGATGGTCACTCAGAGGGGCAAAAGGAAGAGTTAGACAGGTGGACAAGAGAGCCCAGTGCCTGACACTTTGGTTCGGAGTGTGACCTTGACTAACTACCTCTGCCTGTCCCCCAGCAGGTGTGAGGATGCCTTCCGCCTGCACAGTTCCTCACTAGAGCTGGGCCCTCGGCCCCTGGAGCAGGAGAACGAACGGCTGCAGACCTTGGTGGGGGTGCTGCGTTCCCAGGTGAGCCAGGAGCGACAGCGCAAGGAGCGGGTAGAGCGCGAGTACACAGTGGTACTCCAAGAGTACACGGAGCTGGAGCGACAGCTGTGTGAGATGGAGGGCTGCCGCCTGCGCGTGCAAGAGCTAGAGGCTGAGCTGCTGGAGCTGCAGCAGATGAAGCAGGCCAAGACCTACCTGCTGGCCCGTGATGAGCACCTGGCTGAGGCTTTGCTGGCGCCCCTCACTCAGGCCCCTGAAGCTGATGACCCCCAGCCAGGCATCGGGGATGATTCCAACGCCCAGGATGGTGTCGCCTCGCCTGCAGCCTCCCCCAGCCATGCAGTACGCAAAAGCTGCAGTGACACAGCACTCAATGCCATCGTGGCCAAAGACCCAGCCAGCCGCCATGCTGGCAACCTCACGCTGCATGCCAATAGTGTGCGCAGGCGCGGTATGTCTATTCTGAGGGAGGTGGATGAGCAGTACCACGCGCTGCTGGAGAAATACGAGGAGCTGCTGAGCAAATGCCGGCAGCATGGTGCCGGGGTGCGGCACGCGGGGGTGCAGACCTCGCGGCCCATCTCCAGGGACAGCTCATGGAGGGACCTACTGGGGGGCGAGGAGGGCCTGGGAGAGGGCAAGGTGGGTGAGAAAAGCCTAAGCCAGCACGTGGAGGCCGTGGATAAACGGCTAGAGCAGAGCCAGCCCGAGTACAAGGCGCTCTTCAAAGAGATCTTTGCCAGGATTCAGAAGACCAAGGCAGACATCAATGCCACCAAAGTAAAGACTCCCAGCAGCAAGTGACCCCTCTCTAGGCCTGCAGCCTCCCCCTGCCTCCCTGCCAAGAGGGGGAGGGGGGTGTCCCTCGTGCCTGGGTGGCAGCCTCTTGGCAAGTAAGAAAGCCCTTTTCACAGTAATATATCCTGACCAGTGGCTGGCGAATGAGCAGGGAGGCCTCTCTGATCTGGGGACACAGCATATTTCCTGTTGGTGGCCTGGTTCACCTGTCCTGCCGCCCTTGACCACTTTGCTTCAGCTTGAAGGCACAGCTCGGTTTAAAAGCCAAACACCCTCCCCCCACTGACCCTGGGGGCTTCTCAGCCCTCGGCTTCACCCTCTGGCCAGTCTTCTGCAGGCCTTTCTTGCTTAGCTGACTCCCCCTCCCCCGCCCCAAAGTTGTTTTCCTGAGAGATTTGCAACGCAAGGTCTCCTTGAGCCTTGCCACAACTGGAAACACTTGAAAGGGGATCTCAGAGCCAGCCATGGCTGGTGCTGGGGTCTCCTCGACCAGTCACTGCTTTCTGCCAGCCATGACTGTCATCCCCCTAGCTGTACCACTCCCGGAGTTCTGAGCAGGGCCGAAATGGGCCGAAATCGCTAGCTCCCACACTGCAGAGCAGGAAGCGTTAGCCACGCCCGAGTGTACCCCTCCAGCCCTGGCAAAGACCTTCAGCTCGCCACAGTTCTGTAGCCAATCTGATTGCAGGAAGAGAGAGCCCCTCAGCAGCCATACCTGGGTAGTGTCCGTTTCCTCTCAGAGTTCCATCCCTGGAAATACCTTCTCCGGGGCAGGGATGGTGGGAGTCCTGCCACTTCTGCTTCCTTCCCTTCTCTGCACCTGCCCCCATCTCAGGGACCATGATGTCTCATTCACCCCTCCCTTCCTCAGGCCAGCCCTGGGACCGTTCACATCTGCAGCCTCCAGAACGTCCTGTGTGAGCGTTACCAGTCCAGGTCCCAGCGTCCGCCCCATCCTTCACCAGGGACTGTAAGATCTTTACTCCATGTTAAGTATTTTTAAGTTGAGAAAGAAATTCCTCCTTTGCCGCGTTCCTACAGAATGTCTGGTCTTTACCTCCCACCTTTATGGGGGGACTTTTGAGGTCCAACCTGGATCAAGGGTTCAATATTTTAATCTAAAACTTCAGGAAGTCCAGCTTTGTCTTAGAGATGCCCAGGTCCCCAGCTTGCCCACAGCAGCCCTTCAGGGCCTCTGGTTCCTTCTGCCACCCTTCTCAAAATCAAAGGAGCCATACAATCCAGTGAGAGGCAGTGACTCTGGCCTCTGTGCTGGGACCCCAGTGGGAACCGCCATGCCTTACCTCTTTCTTACCAAGCATGTCCGACATTCCTGGAGACTCGACCTTGCTCCAGGTGGCACTGTGATGCCTGCTGTCATCTGGATCCTTCTGTTCATGCAACTTGGAACCTTTCGTCCCTTGGGGCTGGGCACCTCCAGGCCCTCTGTGTGTCTCTGTCATCTAGGGTAGAGGAGTTTGGGCCTGTTCACTTCTCCAGTTCTGTAGCAGCCGGCCACCATCACCTTTGAAGTATACATGAGAGAAATATATTTGCAAATGCTTTATTCTCTTCTTTAATAAAATATGCACCAGTATTCTAAAAGCAGCAATGGCCGTGGAGCCACAGTTTTGTCTCTGCGTCTCACGTGCTTGGCTCCTCCCGTGCACCACTACAAATGAGGGGCGGATATGAGCTCCACCCACCCCCAAGTTCTGCATTTCTTTGAGGTCACTCTGCTCCCTGAACTCTTGACAAAGTCTGTGTCTGCAGAGTCAGCTATGCCAAGCATGCTCATGAACAAAACACTAGGGTCTATACTGCCTTAGAGTTTATATTCTGACTTGGGGAGCTCCCCCAGAGCAAGGTGAGGTGATCTGCCCATGGGGTCAGGGAACTGGAGCTCTACCAGGCAGGGCATTCACGATCAGCAGGAGGAGGAATATTTTCTATCTTTTTGAGACAGGATTCTCAAAAAAGTTTGAGGTTAGATTCAAACTTTCTGTGTAGCTGAAGATGGCCTTGAACTTCTGGTCCTTCTTCTACCTTGTGATGCCACCTAAAGGGTCCTTCTGATCCTCCCCAAGTGCTGGGATTACAGGCATTTGCCATCACATCCAGTTTCTTTGGTGCTGGGGATTGAACCCAGGGCTTCCGGCATGCTAGGCAACACTGTTGCATCCCCACCCTGTCCCTTATAGACCATGTAGACATGGTCTCAGGAAGGCTGAAGAGATGGTTCAGCAGTTTAGAGGACCTTTTGTTCTTGCAGGATACCTGGGTTCTGTTCCCAGCACCCACGTAAAAGATCAAAATTAACTGTATGTAACTCCAGTTTCAGGGGATCCAGTGATCTCTTCTGGATTCTGCAGGCTCCAGACATGCATGTGGTACACATATCTGCATCCATATAAAACACTCATACACATTAAAAAAATGAAAGATGGTATTACTATGTAGACCAGGCTGGCCTGGAGTTTATAAAGATCCACCTACCTTTGCCTCCTCCCTTTGCCGGGATTAAAGACATGTATCACTACGGCCTGACTGTCAGCATAATCTTTTTTTATTGATATTTATTGAGCTCTACATTTTTCTCTGCTCCCCTCCCTGCCTCTCCCCTCCTCCCTTCAATCCTTCCCCCAAGATCCCCATGCTCCCAATTTACTCAGGAGATCTTGTCTTTTTATACTTTCTACTTCCTATGTAGATTAGATCTATGTAAGTCTTAGTGTCCGCATTTTTGTCTAAGTTCTCTGGGATTGTGGTTTGTAGTCTGGCTTTCTTTGCTTTATGTTTAAAAACCACCTATGAGTGAGTACATGTGATAATTGTCTTTCTGGGTCTGGATTACCTCACTCAAAATGATGTTTTCTAGCTCCATCCATTTTCCTGCAAAATTCAAGCTGTGTAGTAAGTACTCCATTGTGTAAACGTACCACATTTTCCTTATTCATTCTTCGGTTGAGGGGCACTTAGGTTTTTCCAGGTTCTGGCTATGACAAACAAAGCTGCTATGAACATAGTTGAGCACATGTCCTTGTGGCATGATTGAGCATCCTTTGGATATATACCCAAAAGTGGTATTACTGGGTCTTGAGGAAGGTTGTTTCCTAATTTTCTGAGAAATCGCCACACTGACATCCAAAGAGGTTATACCAGCTTGCATTCCCACCAGCAATGCAGAAGTGTTCCCTTTTCCCCACAACCTTTCCAGCATAAGTTGTCATCAGTATTTTTGATCTTGGACATTCTTATAGGTGTAAGATGGAATCTCAAGAGTTGTTTTGGTTTGCATTTCTCTGATGACTAAAGATGTTGAACATTTCCTTAAGTGTCTTTCAGCCATTTTAGATGCCTCTGTTGAGAGTTCTCTGTTTAGGTCTGTACTCCTTTTTTTTTTTTAAATTGGATTATGTGATCTTTTGGTGTCCAATTTCTTGACTTTTTTGTATGTTTTGGAGATCAGACCTCTGTCTGATGTGGGGTTAGTGAAGATCTTTCCCCATTGTGTAGGCTGTCGTTTTGTCTTGTTGACCATGTCCTTTGCTTTACAAAGCTCTTCAGTTTCAGGAGGTCCCATTTATTAATTGTTTCTCTCAGTGTCTGTGCTACTGGGGTTATATTTAGGAAGTGGTTCCCTGTGCCAATGCATTCAAGTGTACTTCCCACACTTTCTCTTCTGTAAGGTTCAGTGTGGCTTGCTTTATGTTAAGGTCTTTGATCCATTTGGACTTGAGTTTTGTGTATGGTGATAGATATGGGTCTATTTTCATTCTTCTATATGTTGATATCCAGTTATACTAGCACCACTTGTTAAATATGCTTTCTTTTTTCCATTTGATATTTTTTGCTTCTTTATCAAAGATCAAGTGTTCGAAGATGTGTGGATTGATATCCAGGTCTTCTATTCTGTTCCATTGATCCTCCTGTCTGTTCTTATGCCACAGCATAATCTTCTTGTACACTGTGTGAAGATGTGTCTCTGTTTTACTTCTGCCTAAGGCACCTTCTGATTGGCTTAATAAAGAGCTGAAGCTGGGAGGTGGTGGCACACGCCTTTAATCACAGCATTCAGGAGGTAGAGGCAGGCAGATCTCTGTGAATTCGAGGCCAGCTTGGTCTACAGAGCAAGTTCCAGGACAGGCTCCAAAGAGAAAGAGAAACCTTGTCTCGGAAAAAAAAAAAACAAGAAGAAAAGAAAAAGAGAGCTGAACAGCCAATAGCTAGGCAGGAAAGGATAGGTTGAACTTCCAGGGAGAGATAGGAATTCTGGGAAAGAATCTTGCCCTTTTACTCAAGCCACAGAGTATTTGCTGCGTTGCTCATCCCTTCGGGAGGGAAGAGGTCTAGAGAGCTTATCAGAATGGATTTCCTACCCCATGGCTGCAGAGAACAAGAGCTATCAGATCTTCAAGGGGCCTGTGCACCAGCATCTCTGCATAATGGCTGTTGTTGCATGTTGATTTGTGCTGGCTATGTGGCAAGTGGTTTAGAATGTTTCATAACCACAGGAACTTTGTGAGACAACTATAAATGTTCTCATTTATAGTTCAGAGGCTAAATGAGTCATTCAAAGTCACCTAGAAATATTTCAATTCAGGCCGAGGGGTGTAGCTGATGGAAAAGTATTCCTCTGGCCATGAGCGAGCTCCCATGGTCCATCCCAGCACCTCTCTCTCTCTCTCTCTCTCTCTCTCTCTCTCTCTCTCTCTCTCTC
>NC_022014.1:78412516-78424878 GCF_000317375.1 Microtus ochrogaster
ACACACACACACTCTCTCACGCACACACACACTCTCTCTCACACACACACACATTCTCTCTCACACACACACAGAGTGTATTAACAGTATTTCAACTGAGTCTGATGCCACCATTCTCACTACACATTCCCTGTGCCTGCAACATAGAGAAGTTTTGGGGTTTTTGAGACAGGGTTTCTCTGTGTAACCCTGGCTGTCCTGGAACTCACTCCATAGACCAGGTTGGCCTCGAACTCAGAGATCTGTCTGTCTCTGCACCCTGAGTGCTGGGATTAAAGGTGTGCGCCACCACCACGGCCTGCCTTTAAGCGATTGCCTGACTTAGGGCACTCAGGAGAAGGGAAATCTTGTGGATTCTTTCATATGATGGTCACATGCCAACTCACGAGCTGTAGAGCTGGGCTGTAGCTACAAACTCCTCAGCTTCCAGGACTGGCTTGTTGGTTCCTCATTTTCCCCCCCCTTATTTGTGGTGGATAGGCCCTTCCTGCAGCACCACCTCAGCCCATCCAGCCGTGGAAGGACCATTGAGGGGAAGGGGAACGCTGGCTTCAACCTCCAGTGCCAGCCTTTTTATTGTTATCATTTAACAGGAGGTCTTGTTATGCAGCCAGGCTGGCATAAAACTCACTTTGTAACACAGACTGGCCTGGAACTCACAGCAATATTCCTGCCTCGGCCTCCCAGGTGCTGAAATTATAGGCATGCTCCACCACATCCCCCTCAGTGCTCGCCTATCTCGGGGACAGGGATCACCTCATAAGCCCGCTTCTCCCAGGGGCCCTTGAACCGAATGGTTCCTGGCAGCAGCCAGTGAGAAGAGCCTGCCAGCTGCTCTTCTCCCCTCTCCAGGGCAACCTGTCTCGTTCTCTGCTCCACTCGCACCTCTCCCAGAATCCAGGCCACCAGATGGCCCGAACAGGCTGTGTTTATTTGGAGCCATGGAAATGTGAAGCTTCCCCTCCTACAACCCGTGGGTCAGGCGCTGGTCGGAGCCCCGCCTCGGAGCGAAGATACCACGGAACCGCTCCGATTTCCTTATTCATAATCCATAACCCGAATGTCTGGGTTTGCTCCCCTGAGCATCTTATTCTGGTCACTATGGAAACGTCTCTGCTCCCACTGAGGTTCTGGGACTAAGTCAGACAGGGAGGCACCCAGGAGACTCCTTCCAACCCAGAGCCCCAAAGGGCTATGTCAGTTGCCGGAGCTTCCTAGTTCAAGTTTACAGAGTGCCTAGGGGCTGGTTTATTTCCCCAGTAATGCTGAGACCAGAAAGGCTGGCTTCAATGACAATCTCCTATTTCAATCAGTCAGTGTCCCTGGGGAATATTTAAATTATCCCAGGGGCATATTTTTTCTAGGTAATGACACTTTCTCCTAAAAATCAAACTCTTCATTACAAGCTAACCGCAAGCATTACTAACAATCACTAACATTCACTGACCTCTCTTTTCATCCGCGCACAACCCCAACTACGTAATTTAGCCAGGGATTAGTCACCTTCAAACGTCGCTTGTCTTACGTGGAATGTCACCAATTCTGGGTTTCCTGCCTTAAACATGAAATGGCTCTGCCTAACCTGAAGTTTTCTGAATTTTGTACCTACTTCTCCAGCTTGTCTAGTGGCTAAAAGAACCCACTGTGCACTTGAACTTTCAAAAACTAACTGCCATGGAATTCACTTGATCCACATTTGTGGTGTGTCCATGACGTGCCACGCTCTGCCTGCTTGGGCTATAGCAGAGGCTATAGTCTAGCTAGAAAACAGGTAACTACGTTAGAAAATAAGACTGGGCCTTGCGTGTCGGTGACCACCTATAATCTGAGCATCTGGGAGGTAGAGGCAGGAGGACCAGGAGTTCAAGGCCAGCCTGAGCTAGGTAGAAAAACCTATCTACAGCACACGCCTTTAATCCCAGCACTGGGAGGCAGAGGCAGATAAAACTCCATGAGTTCAAGGCTAGCCTGGTCTACAAGAGCTAGTTCCAGGGCAGGCCCCAAAGCTACAGAGAAACCCTGTTTAAAAAACAAAACAAACAAAAAGAAAAAAGAATAACCTGTCTTTTTTTTTTTTTTTTTTTTTTTTTTTTTTTTTTTTTTGGTTTTTCGAGACAGGGTTTCTCTGTGGCTTTGGAGCCTGTCCTGGAACTAGCTCTGTAGACCAGGCTGGTCTCGAACTCACAGAAATCCGCCTGCCTCTGCCTCCCGAGTGCTGGGATTAAAGGCGTGCACCACCACCGCCCAGCAAGAATAACCTGTTTTAAGACACAAACAAAAGTCAGACCTGGTTGGCAAAACCCTTAATCCCAATGCTCTGGAGAGACAGGTAGACAGCCTGATCCCACATAGTGAACCCAGGCCAGGTTACATAACTGAGACCCTGTCTCAGTACATACATGCGTACATAGGTACATACACAAACCTACATACCACAAAATCAACCACCCATTAGACTAAAAACCACATACACAGAGATTGGTTTATTTTCTTTCTATATATCTGTCTATCTATCCCTCTGTCTATCTGAAGCAGGCTAGGAATGTGGGGCACACACTGAGAAAGGGGGGAATAATCCAATGAACAGGTAAGATCATTCATTCGTTCATTCATTCATTTGGTTGAGACAGAGTTTCTCTGTGTAGCCCTGGCTGTCCTGGAATTTGTTCGGTAGACCAGGCTGGCCTCAAACTCTCCTGAGTGCTGGGGTTAAAGGCATGTGCCAACACTGCCTGGCAGTAGGTGAGATCTTATTGATGTGTTTGGTTAAGTTGTTGATACAAGTGAAGAGAACAGATTCAAAAAGAGAAAGGGGTGTTTCTGAAGGCGTGGGATCCAGGGTTTGCTCATTTATTTATAACTTACTTATTATTACTATTATCTATTATTAGTAGCAGTATCATTGTTATTGCTATTTTTGTTTTTTTCCTGGGTATCATCGGCAGTCCTGGAACTCGCTCCGTAGACCAGACTGGTCTCGAATTCATAGAGATCCGCCTGCCTCTGCCTCCCGAGTGCTGGGATTAAAGGCGTGCGCCACCACCGCCCGGCTATTAGTTATTTTCATGACAGGGGCTCACTATGTAACTAGATTAGAATAGAATCTGCCTTAGCCTTGAGTGCAGTGATGGGACTGCCAGCGAGCACCACCACGCCAGACAGATACGGGAGTCTTTTGGTCGCAGTCTGCCGGTCAACCTCTGCCAGATGCCAGCTGGCTCCCGCCACCACACCTAAGCTACAAGTCCGGAGCGCGAAAAACCAGGCGGAACTCAAGACGCGAGTGCAGCGCCAGCTCGCGGACCACTGGGAGGGCGCGCACCGGAAGCGGGCCTAAGAAATGAACATGGCGGCCGCCTGGGGCCTCCGCTGGGGCCTGAGCCGAGCTGGAACCTTGTTGCTCCCGCCGCCCGCGCCCTGTGTTCACCGGGCTCTGCACAGACAGGTATTCGGCACCGAATTCCAGAGCATCTACAGCCTGGACAAGCTCTACCCCGAGTCCAAGGGCGTGGATACGGCCTGGAAGGTCCCGGTGAGCCGAGAAAGGCGGGACGGAAAGGGCGGGTCCTCTCGCTGCTAGGTGACGCCGGGAAGCCGGGCGGCGTTGAAGGTTTTGGTTGTCGGGGAGGAACTGGTCGTCCTAGCAACTGGGGCGTGGGGGGGGGGAGCTGGAGACGGGGAGGGGCGGCTAGGACTTTAGGATGTGGTTGCCGCCCTCGTGCTTCGGTAGGGCAGCCCGGGAGAGAGCCTGCCACCATCACCTCTTTCAAGATTACCAGCTTTCCCACGTTTGTTTCCCGGTCTTCAGGCCCACATTCTATGGGAAAGGTGAATTATGGCCCTTCAAAGTGGACATAAAAGCTGAGGTCCGCAAGCTGTATCGTTACTCAGTCTTTTGCCCCAGTAACGTCAAGAAGCCAGAGACAAAGTTTGTTTGTTCCTTCAGGATGCGTATTTAGCCTGCTGTGTGTAGATACACTTTCCTGGGCTAGAGCAGGAGAGAGGGAACCTACTGAGCCGCACCAATAGGATTGAGAGAGCATCCAGTATTTTCATTCATTCATTCACTCACACTTCGTTCAGCAGACTTCTCTCTCTCTCTCTCTCTCTCTCTCTCTCTCTCTCTCTCTCTCTCTCTCTCTCTCTCTCTCTCTCATAAATGAATAAACCCAAGTAACACCGACTATGAGTCTTTAGAGAAAGTAAGCCCAGAAGGAAGAAGTAGAGCTAGAGATGCTGTTGCAGGTTTGTTGTGAGTTTGCTTTGACAAAGGATCTCATGTAACTAGGCTGGCCTCAAACTCGCTACCTAGTTAAGGGTAACCTTGAACTCCTGATCTCTCCACCTTCATCTTCCAGATGAAAAGATTATTGACTTGTGTCACTATACTGGGCCTGTTTGTTTTGAGAAAGGCTCTTTAAAAGCCCTGGCTTGGCTCTTAATTTGCAGTGGTCCTCCTGCCTCTGCTTCTCAAGATGATGAGGTGATAGGCTTGCAGCATCCAATCCAGCTGAGAGTTGCAGTTTTAGGTAGAGTGGTCTGGGAAAGCCAGGCCTGGAAGAAGTGGAGCGTAGTGGCCTACATCTGTAACCCCAGTACTTGGGAGGCAGGAAAATCTCAAGTTCAAGGCCAGCCTGGACCATGTGAGACCCTGTCACAGACAGAGAACCAGAAGAAGGAAAACGTGACGATACTGGGATGATGAGAGTCTCGGGCAGCGTGGTCAGTAAGGTTAGCCACTTCAGGGCAGTGGTATGCTAGACAAGTGTGGCTAAGCAGGGCAAGCCAATGACGGGAAGCCAAAGAGGAAAGAGGTAGGTGGAGGCCAGGAAGGGAGTGATACATATTTTACAAGATTGACTGTTACAGAATGTTCCATGCAGTAGCCTGGAGAATGGCAAGAGATGGAAGGTGAATTCAAAGATTGCAATAATATAGGCAAGAAAGGATACACGGGGTAGAAGCAGTAGGAATCCTGCAGATGGTCATGAGAAGCATGAAGTGAGAGCATGCTGGATATGTGGAACTGTAGCTGAGCAAAGAGGTTTTCTTGAACCCAAAAGTTGGGGGTCACCAACATAGGTGACATTTTCATCGGCTTAGAAGGATGCAGTGTTTCAGGGAGGGAAAAGAAAGATCTCAGTGGTGCATCAGAGTTTCAGCCACCGCAGAGAGATGGTAAAGGAAGGTGAGGAAGAGACATAAAGAGTTGAGAAGAAAACCTGGGGCATGGGGGATTTACCAGAGTGGAAAAGTGAGCAGACATGAGGATTCCACCCTGCCCCCATTCTGAAGCTCAAACGAGTGAAGGCATCAAAGCGGGTGCGGATAAGGATGTTCTGGGTTTGGAGGCCAAGACAGCCTCTGGGGGTGGCCCTTGTGGTCCAGAGGATTTAAGGTTGGAGGGCATTGCTGCTGGATGAAGAGCTGGGGGAGGAGAAGGCCTGACAGGAATAACTCAGTTTGACTCGAGCCCTCCAGGTTTATGAAGCAGGATCTGCTCAAGACACAGTGCCTCTGGTGCCCACTTCCTGTGGCTCCAGAAGGAGCAGGGTGGCACACTAGGATTGTTGCTCCAGGTTGGCAGAGGGTTGTTTAGTGTCCCTCGTGTATGTGTTCTTAGCTTTGTCTCAGCCACCCCATTCCTTTCCCCCATGAGCCAGGCTGCTGGTAGTACCCAGCGATAGCTTAAGCTGTGGCAGGCTGCTGGAGGCATGTGCCCCTCTTCTTGGAGGAGCACTGCAGTAGTGCCTGAGTTGGGGATGGTTTGATAGCATGATTTTGCTGGAGGCCCCAAAACAATAATGCATAACTTCTTAAAAAGTGTTTGTTGCATTGATTTATTGTTTGTGTGGGTGTGCACACGCAAGTTGTCAGGCTTGACGTTCAGGAAGTGCTTTTACCCACTGAGCATCTCTTCAGCCTCAAATATATAACATTCGGCTTATAGCGTTACACTATTTTTTTTTTTTTCTGTCTTGGACCAGTTAGGAGTGGGCTGGCAGGTGACTCCTTTCTTTGACACTATGTGTGTTATATTACAGGAGCATGCGAAACAAGCCAGCAGTGACATCCCTCTAGGTGAGTAATGTTTTTGAAAATGAGTCCTTTCAGGCGAGGGGCTACCTCATGGTCAAGAGAGCATTAGCCTAGTGTGAGATAGGCCTGGCTCTGTCCCATGCACCACACACACAAAGTGTAGATCTCACCAGATGCGTGGAAGACAGTAGAGAGACCAACGGTGAGGGCGGAAGGACCCTTTGTAGCATAGCTTAGACTAGCGAGCAAATGATGGCTCAGCCATGCAATGTAGACTGTGTGGTCTGCCCACATATGAAGAGCTCTGGATGTGCTTGTGATTTGGAGCTGTCTTTGTGGGGTAGGAGTTGAGTGCTATGGGAAGAAGGAAGGTAGTGAGAGCCAGGAAAGTGCCTCATCACAGTCCCTGGGAAGACAGGCGTTCTGCTCAGTGGACGGTTGTTATGTTTCCTGGCCTCCCAAGCTCTGGAGGTTCATGCGGCATTGTTTGAACAGACTTAGCTGCAGCCAGCATTATGCAGGCTTGCTGGGCTCCACAGTGCAGCCATTCCCCTTCAGTCCCAGGCGCCTTTGTTACTGAGTCAGAACAAGATTTAACTGACTTTTCCAATGGAGGGAGACCTGGGAGGTGGTCTCAAGATGGGACTGTGTTCCCTGCCACCATGTGTCACCACCCCAGTGCCCACACTGCTGGGGTTTACCAGCTGGTCTTCTCAGTTGGCTTCTTCTCCGTCTCACTTACCCAGACACTATGAAAGCCTTTGCATGAGTTAGAGAAATGGGAGGAAGGAACCTTCCAGTTTAAAAATAGGCAAGATGGGCGGTGGTAGCACACACTTTTAGTCACAGCACTTGGGGGGCAAAGGCAGGCAAATCCTGTGAGTTTGGGGCCAGCCCGGTCTGCAGAGTGAGTTCAGGATAGCCAGGGCTACACAGAGAAACCCTGTATAGGACTTCACCAAGACCATATGTAGGTAGTGGGCTCTCTGCCTTTTGGGGTGGAAGCTCCTGAGCTGAAGATCAGGTTCTTATCCCTCCGGCACACAGTTTCCATCCAGCCCGTGAGCTGGGCTCTGAGAACACAGTCAGAAACAGTACTCTCTTGTCCCTGTCTGGTTGTGTAGTCTCAACTGTAGGCCTCAAACTCCACATTCTCTTCCCTCAGCCTCCCAAGCAGGCATTACAAGGAATGCGCCGTCCTGCCCACCCCGTTGTGTCCTTTCGAGCTTCTAGCCCGTCCTGATTCCATATCCGCCACTCCTCAAACTGTGTGAAGCTAAGTCTGTCCTTAGCTTGAGCCACTGAAAGAGTAGTCTCTAAAACAAACAAGCAAACAAAACAAGGATTTGGTAGAACGTGCTAGATTTGGGTCATAATTTACTTCCTCCACTATCTGGGAGCCTCGGGAAAGTCAGTTGTCTTGATTTTAGTTTTGACATCTTTGGATGCTGTCCAGCTTTACTGGTGCGTGTGTGTGTGTTTGTCTGTGTGTGTGTGTGTGTCTGTGCGTGCACGTGTGTGAGTGTGTCCGTGGGGGGGCGTGTAATAGTCACATTGACTAAATTAGCACTCTACATGTCCCGCCATGGGGAACCCTCATGTATGTATTCTTCTGTTTGCAGATCGATTGAGCATATCTTACTGTCGGAGTAGCGGTCCTGGAGGGCAGAATGTTAACAAAGGTACAGGCCTGGCAGTGTTCTGGGAGCGGGGTGTGAGAGCAAACTCTGCATTCACATTCCTCTGGAATAAAGGGTTTTCTGCAGCAGCACACACACCTCCCGCTTATAATAATCCTTTTGAGCCTTCTGAATGTGGCCAATTGTCTGGCGCTCACTGTAGGTTGCTAAGGCTAGGATTGGCTTTTGAGGATAAACAAAGAGAACTCCAGCATGAGCTGGCAGCCTGCTTGAATCCACAAAGAACACGTTTCCTTTGCTCTGTGAAACCCATCCCCCTCTCTTTTCAGAGTCCTGTAAGATTTGTGAGAAACCCTGGACATTTGGATACCACAAGTCTAGTTTTGTCCCAGAAAGATTAGCCTTGTAGGCTTGTTCCGTGGCTAGCTTTGACACAGGCTGGAACGTCCTGGATAGATAGTTGTCTTGGCTTCAGGACTCTCCCTGAAGGCCTGGGCACTATGGCTTCTGAAGTCTCTCATGATCCCTGCTCCTTCCTCCCTATCCACAGTGAATTCCAAGGCTGAAGTCAGGTTTCACTTGGCCAGTGCAGACTGGATCGCTGAGCCTGTGCGCCAGAAGATTGCTCTCAAGGTACTCACCCCTTTCTGCCCCTGCGGATCCCAGGGTGGGGACAGGCTTATGGGCTTTGTGGTGTTCCTCATTTTCCTCCTTGGCAGCATAAAAACAAGATCAACAAGGCAGGAGAGCTGGTACTTACCTCCGAGATCAGTCGCTACCAGTTCCGGAATCTGGCGGAGTGCCTACAGAAAATTCGAGACATGATTGCTGAGGCCAGCCAAATGCCCAAGGAGCCATCCAAAGAAGACGCTCAGCTCCAGAGACTCAGGTACAGATGGGCAGGTGAGAGGAGGCAGGGGAGATGGAGTCCAGGAGCTCCCAGCATGGCAGTGGGGAAGCTGCAGAGAGAAGCAAGGTGCCAACCCAGGCCCAGATGCACATCTGGCTCCTGCTGCCCGGGCTGCTCTGCTCGCCCCCAGCTTCCAGCCTTGAAAAGCCCTGATTGCACATCTGGGCCTCATTGCCGTCTTTTGTTTTCAGGATAGAAAAGATGAATCGGGAAAGGCTGCGACAGAAGAGAATCAACTCTTCCATAAAGACGAGCAGGAGGGTGGCTATGGACTGAAGTTACCCCACACTGTCCTCAGAGACGAGTGTCATGCGCTCTGCAGGGCTGCCACACCAGGGGAGACTTCTCGCTAACTGGAGCTAACTGGAGCCTGGCCGGAGCGTTGCTTAGGAGGGACGGCTACAGGGCATCCAGGCAGCTCACCCGGTTGCCCTCCTCGTGTATTTCTGGCTGCAATAAACTTCTAAGCACAGGAACCTCACCTCTCAGAGCTTTGTAGCAGGGCTCCAGCCTCTCAGCCTGGACCCTCACAGTTGCTGCCTAGTGCTGGGCCAGCACCTGGGGCAGCAGAGGAGTGTGGGCTGGCCCTTGAGCAAACAGCCGGAAGGGCCAGGATACCTGAGCTGGCGTTTGAGCTGGACCCTCAAAACCACAAACTGAACACAGTGGGCAGCAAGGAAGCCAGAGATGCCAAATGGCAGGTTGTGCAGGAGACTTGGAAGGTGCACCTGGCAGGAAGGCATGTAAGAGCGTCAAAATCCATTGCGCTACATCCCCAGGCCAGAAGTTTGGGTTTACTGTTTATATGCTGAGTGGGTGGGCATTTGTGTGTCACATGTACGTGAGGGGTTGGAGAGCAGCTTGCAGTCACCTCTCTCCCACCAGGGGGCCGGAACCTCACCTGCCAAGCCATCTGGCTGACCCTGACTTCAGTTATAATGAGGGGGTCATGTCTAGTAATCAGAGGACAACTTGTGGAAGTCAGTTTTCTTCCTCCACCATGTGGGTCCCAAGGGCCAATCGGGCTGGCCACAGCGCTGTTCTTGCTGAACCATCTCACCAGCCCCTGCTGGTGTTTTTTATACCTCCCCCCACCAATGTATTTATTTTTTAAAAGCAAGAATAAAGGCCAGAGTGGCTCAGCAAAGCAAGGCTCCTGCTTCCAAGACTGCCATGCGTTTGATCCCTGGTGCCCACATGGTGGAGGAGAGAACTGACTCATGAGAGTTGGCTTCTGGCCTCCACAAGCTCAGTGACGCAGCTGTGCACACACAAATATAACTTAATTTTTAAAAATCAGATAAGTGCTGCCCTGGTCAAATTTTCCAGAGACAAACCAGAATTTGGATTCCATATTAGCTTGAAAATTGAGCATCATTAGTGTCAGGCAGACATCACTCATCTACAGGAGGTAAAACGTCGTGCTGGGCTGCAAGGAAATTCTCTACATTTGGTTTATTCCTCTGCCACCATTTTATTCTGCTCCAGGGCTCTGGCATGCAAAAGAATCCATGCCTAAAATTTAATACCTACAAGTGGATATGAGCTGTCACTGGGCTTGGGTGCGATTTTAACAATTCTGTTACTCATCTTGTTGCTAGCTCCCTGGGTCATAGCTGACCAGTGTCTCCATCATCACTGCTTCCTTCCACGGCCATGATTTCTGTTTCTTCCCATCTCCACATTGCTCCAAATGCTTTCAACTTGAGTGTCGTCAAGCTTTAGCCCCAATCCCCAGTTGCAGCCTTTAGAAAAGTCAGCGTTAAGGATTAACTACGGGAGCAATTGTTCCACACGGATAAGTCATTAAACAAATGCTTCCTGTGCTCAGGAACACAGTTAAACATACGTATCTCTCTTATCTCTCTTTTCACGTCTCAAGCCCTTTTCCAGAACCTCGACACCCACTATCAAGCCATTGCTATGCAGCTCCTGAATTAAACTATACTTCCCAGAATGCTCTGCGCCTCCTTTCCCTCCAGGCTTTTTGTTTTTTTTTTTTTTTTTTTTTTTTTTTTTTGTTTTTCGAGACAGGGTTTCCTCTGTGGCTTTGGAGCCTGTCCTGGAACTAGCTCTTGTAGACCAGGCTGGTCTCGAACTCACAGAGATCCGCCTGCCTCTGCCTCCCGAGTGCTGGGATTAAAGGCGTGCGCCACCACCGCCCGGCTGGCTTTTTGGTTTTTAAAGTGTATTTTAATATTACAACACTAAGATCTCCCCCTCTCTCCTTGTCTCTATCTCCCTCTCTTCCTCCCGCCCCTCCTTTGACTAATGCCCGCCCTCTCCGTGCGTCATTTATTCGCAAAGAACATGCGTTGTGTATAAATGTTTCCATCGTTATCGAAGGATCGGGAAGTTTTCAGTGCTTATGTTTCGATACTGTCAATATTGTGACTGATACTTATTTCTCATCCTTTCTGAACTCGCTGTCAGTTATTTAGAGGTGTACTAAAGGACAAAATAGCCGGGTCGGTGAGGACGTGGATGGAATTAGCGCCCTGGAAACTTCCACTCCTTCCCGGTCCGAGTGTGCGGGCGACATCGAGGCGCCCCCTAGGCCTTTCCCTGCGCGCTCGGCGCTGGCCCAGCTCGGGCGTTGGGTTCCCGTCCCAGCCACTCCCAAGGGCAACAGCCAAAGACCGTGTTTAAAGAGCACGGACACGGGCCTGTGCCCGCCCATTAGTACGGGAAAAGCAACAGCCACGTGCCGTGGGCCCCAGTGGCCTAATGGATAAGGCACTGGCCTCCTAAGCCAGGGATTGTGGGTTCGAGTCCCACCTGGGGTAAAGGTTGCACATTTTATTTAGTTTTTGAACACTCAGTTCAGAGTGTTCAGAGAAATGGAAAAAAAAAAACATTCAAAATGACACGCATGCTCAGGGGCTTCTCACACGGAATCGAGCAAATAAATGACAGCAGGCCGCGCCTGCAGCAAGTCACGCAGATGTATACACGACTTTCCCAAAGCTAGTGAGACACCACCCCAGGTGGGACTCGAACCCACAATCCCTGGCTTAGGAGGCCAGTGCCTTATCCATTAGGCCACTGGGGCGCGATTAAAAGCTATGTTCACGTGGTCCGTAATATCGCGGCGCGCTGACGTGGCCGTCCTTAACCCGGAACAATGACTGAACGCCTTGGCTCGGAGATCTCACCGGGCCGGGAGAAAAGCCGGGCGACGACGCCTTGCGTCGCTAAGCGCTGCGAGACGGGAGAGCTGCAGCTCAGCCCGTACCGGAAAGGATTCGAACGGCCCGAAGTCGGAGGTCATACTTCCCTGCTGCCCAGCGGCCCGCATCATCGATGCCCCGCAGAAGTGACAGATGCCAGGGCCATCCACTGTCGGGCTGAAGCAGAAGATCTTCGTTTTCATCAAATAATACGTTCTAGTGAAGAAACCGGTCTGGTGAGACCGCGTGGCCTAATGGATAAGGCGTCTGACTTCGGATCAGAAGATTGAGGGTTCGAGTCCCTTCGTGGTCGAAGTGTTTTCATCATTCATTAAAGGACCAATTTCTACCTACCAATGTAGAATTGGTCCTTTAATTTCAAATGAGGTTTAAGTCGTTCCTTGTTTAAACGGACACCCCGGAGGACCACGAATTACCTGTGTCATAATGTAGGCCAGGGATTTTGGGTTCAGAGCCGCAGCTGTGATTTGTTTCCTGTTGTTTCTTTTAAATTTAATTTTGTGATCGGGCAGTGGTGGGGCATTTCCAACACTTGGGAGCCAGAGGCAGACGGATCTTTGAGTTCGAGGCCAACCTGGTCTA
>NC_022014.1:78424978-78444767 GCF_000317375.1 Microtus ochrogaster
CAGTAAGCCAGGTTAGTAAAAAATGCTGTCTCAAGAAAACCAGACAAAAAAAAAAAAAAAAAAAAAACTTTGTGTTCTGTCGTTTGCTAGATTCAAACTTGCGGTCCACCCACCTTAGCCTCCTAAGGGCTGGAACTGTGGGCATGCGCATGTCCTGTGTAAAGGCTTAAATTACTCATGTGTGTTAGTTAGTATGTATGTTTGCATATATTTAACTATTTAATGTCCACCGTGGGAAATGTCCTCCGGCTGCAGAGGTGCTCCAGCGAGAGAATACAGCCTTTGATGCCTTCCAGACAGGTCGGGGACCCAGAGCAGAGCAGAGTAGCTCTCACACCTGGCACCCCAGTCCTTCCACACAGCCCTCCCAACCCTTACTGTCAGGGAGGGGAGGGGGAGACGGGGTTGGAGTAGACCACAGTAAGCCCTGTTGTGACAAGGTGTCACCAGGGGCCGGGCAAAAGCGCGGCTAGGGAAGGCTAGCAAAGGTCTGTTTTGTAACTGAAGAGTTGTTTCTTTCACAGATACATCAATACAGTGGCCTCACTTTCCTGCTTGGTTCCCTTGGCAAAACCGGCCTCAAACTCACAGAAATCCACCTGTCTCTGCCTCCTTTGTGCTAGGACTAGCGTGCACCCTCCTCACACAAGGCTATTGCCTTGTTCCCTTTTGGTTTTCTCTGTAGAGCCCTGGTTGCCCTGGGACTCGCTCCAGACCAGGGTGGCCTCAAACTCAAATCATCCTGCCTCTGCCTCCCGAGCGCTGGCATTAAAGGCAAGGACCGCGAAGGCCCAGCTGTTCTGTTGTTTCTTTTACAGTAATTTCTAGACTTCTGAGGCAAGGCCATTTAAGAATCTGAAGAAACAATACAAAGTCTCCTAAGGTGGATTATCCTCAAATGTGGATGGAAGGTAGTAGAGAGGTCTGTTGACCTGGAACTCATAGGTCAACAAACCTGTGAGTGCCTTTGATGTCCAGAACAGAATACCACATCAAGTCACCCCTACATTACGGGACTGGCAGCCCACTTGATCCCCAGCCAGTTACTGCTGCCCTACTGAACCATCAGTATCCTGCCCTGTGCATTTGAACCCTCTGTGGCCATGCTGTCCCTACAGATGAGATGGGGTGCTTGGGTATCTAGAAACTTCCTGGGCTCCTCATTAATTTTAATTACAGCCCTGATGCCTGTGATTCCAGCAGAACCCCCAAGTAGCTCACACTGGACACTGTCTCCTCCAACCACCTTAACTTTTTTTTCCATTTTGTGTGAGTACGATTTAGGGGCCAGGACGCACATGCAGAGGCTCGCCTCACCATGGTGTGGTCATGGGCTCTGCTGCTAAATTGCAGCAGCCCTGAGGCCACAGTAACTGGTTCCCCAGGCTGCCCCCGGATGACTAGTTCACAGAACAAAATGCTTCTGGTGGGGCCACCTCAGAAGAGTTCAGCTACTGAAAGATGACACCCCACGCTACGTAAATGTTTTATTTTAATGTCCAGAGTCTGGAATGAAGGGCTGGCTCCCTCCTGGCCTGTTTCACAGGTTCTCGATGGGCTGATGAGGCCAGTACGGGTACTTCTTCTTGTCCAGCTTGGTTTCTGGGAAGATCTCATTCAAGTCATCAATGGTCATCTGATCAAAGGGGATGATGTTCTTCATCTTCTCCAGCTACAAAGAGCAGAAGCCAGTCAGCTAGAGCAAACAGGCAAGGCCACCAGGAGCAAAACAAGAATCCAAGGAAGGGCAGTGCCACAGGGTGCCAGAGACGACCTGCGACAGGGGCCGTGGCTCATCCTCACCTGCTTCTCATACTCCTGGATCCTGACCTGGGACTCAGACACGAACGCAGCACAGTTCTTCACCTGTAAGAGAAAGGAGCAACTGTCCTGAAACCAAACGGTATCCCAACCCGAGGTGCAAGCAGCGCCGGCCTGCTCCTTCCCACTGCCGTCTAAGGAAGAGCACGCTGACCTAGAGTGCTTCTGAAGGGGGGAACCACAGCTTCCCAACACCCACAAAGCGGCCAGGCAGGAAAACAGCTTAGGACTGTCATAGGATAGTCGGGACAAGTCACATGACCCTAGGGCCAGGTCCGATGTTCACCTGAGGTATTTTCAGGCACACAGGTATATGCTGAATGGATTGTTTGTAAAACTGATGTCCTGTTTGTGACAGATGTGTTGGCTGTGAACTGGCGCCGAGACGCAAGTATTACGGTTCTTCCAGCAGGCTGTGTGTTCACCGACTCAAAACCAGCGACACACCTGTTAGCTCACCCCATCTCTCCCCACACACCTCTCCCTCTCAGGCCTTCTGTCATTAAAGATTGCATTTTCTAGAGATTTATAAAGACAGGGCTTCACTGTGTGGCTCTGGCTAGCCTCCAACTCTGAGACCTGCCTGCCTCTGCCCTCCGAGGGCTGGGTATGAAGGTGTGCACCTCCAGGCCCAGGCTCATTTGTCTTAGATTTATTCATGTTGCTGCAATTTTTTTTTGTTTTGTTTTTCTGTTTTCTTTGAGACATGGTTTCTCTGTATAGCTTTGGAGCCTGTCCTAGAACTCCACTGTAGACCAGGCTGGCGTCAAACTCATAGATATTTGCCTGGCTCTGACTTCCAAGTGCCGGGATTAAAGGCGTGTGCCACCATCGCCCAGCTGCAGCCATTCCTTATGATTCCTACGACACTGTAACTGTCAACTTAATTCATCATCTACCCTTCCTACTAATAAAAGTGGTCACTAAGAAGCTCCAGGATCTGGTCATAGCTGTGCACGTCTATAATCCCCGCACTTGGGAGGATGACGCAGGAGGATCACCAAGACTTTGAGGCCAACCAAGGCCACCCAGTGAACCTTACAAAAAATGAGAAAATTTTGGAGGGAAAAAAACAAACAAACAAAGACAGAAAAAGGAAAACGGGCCCGCTACTTACATCCTCCTTCTCCTCACTGTCCACCAGGGCTGTGTACTTATCCTCAGGCACCGGGATCTTTAAGGCATTATACTACAAACAAGAACAAAGCAGTCACCCTCGCACCAAGAGCCCACAAGCCTGGAAGCCTCTCCTCCTTATAGACCATATGAAAACACCCATCCCTTCCAAGCTCTGTCATTGTGGTGGGAGGGGGGTTGGACGGTCTCCCCAGCGCTGTCACTAGTCACCCCAAAAAACCTTCCATGTTTCCTAACACAAGTGCTGGTTCCTCCTCTGAAAACATCACTGGACTGATAACAGCCACTTAGCACCTTGCGGCCTTAGAAATTTTTTTCACACAAAACCCAAGGGCTGACTGGCGGGAATGTCTGCATTATCAAAGGAGACATGGTCGTTAGCAGACTGTCTAGTGTTACAGCCCTGGCAGTGTATGCTACACTACATAGAGCAGGCCTTCCAGAAGCATCTTCAAATGAACTTCAAATTATGACATTTAATGTGTAAGCATCAAAAGAAGACAGATCACTGATGGGGCTGAGAAGATGGCCCGGAGGTTAAGTGCAATGGCTGCTCTTCCAGAGGACCCAGGTTCAATTCTCAGCACCCATACAGGAACTCACAAGTCTGTGATTCCAGCTCCAGAGGGCCTGATGTCCTCACCAAGCCTCTGGCATCAGGCATGCACCCAGAAATATATGTGGGCAAAACCCCAAACACACGAAACCAATTCTTTTAAGAGGAGAGAGCGACAGAAGGGCCAGGAAGTGAAAGAAGCTCATGAAAAGAAGGCAGGTAAGGGACTAAAAGGGAACTTGGGAGAAGGGCTAGCCCTGGCAGCCCTCTAGTTCCGGGAGCAAGGCTACCCTATCCTGCTGAGTAACTGGACCCTGATACTCTACGGGAGCCACACCCACCTTCCCCTACCCACAGGCCTCTGACCAATCAGAGCGTTAAGTTATCTGAAGGCTCACCTTCTTTTCAAAATCATCCACCAAGCCAGCCTTGGCCACATTGGCCTTGTAATAAGCCCAGTCAATCGCTGGTGGTTTCTCAGACAGATTCGCCAACCTGCTCATACAGAAAAGTAAAAGTCAGGACACATTCACGAGCAACAGACACGACTCACGCAACAATTGCCCTCGTCCTTATCTGGAGTTTCAGCACACTTTTCTCTGAAAGGCCACTCCAAAAAATGACACCACAGATCATGTCAATTTCTTTATTCAGTAAGATGATTAGAGACGCCTAGGTTGTGCTCGCAAGACGGCTGGGTGGGTTTCGGCACTCAGTTGCTAAACCTGAGGACGTGTGGTCAACCCCTGGGACTCACACGGTGGAGAAGGCAGAGGGCCAACATCCACACGTTTTCCTGTCGTGCACGTGTGCAGGTGTGCACTCACATACACGACAAACGCAGCAAATGTCAGAACACTGCTTCTCGGTGCAGTGACAGTACGAGGAGGCGTTTCTCACAACACACTGACCTGGTGTGGAGGGTCTCGTTCCAGGACTTCAGGGAGTTAGCAATTGCCTTTTGGTTTCGGGGTATGATCTCCACAAAAGACACCCAGTCAATGGTTTTTAGAGCAAGTTTACGCCCGGCCATCTTGGGATCCTAGAGAACAGAACAGGTCCAACTGAATGGTGCCTTTGGAGAACCCAGAGCAGAGCATTTGAGGGAAACAAGCCTCTAAGAGACAGATCAGCATCATTTAAGCATTTGGTGGCCTACACAAGAGCTAAAGAAGTTAGGACTCATGGATCAGTTGTCAGAACGCTTGCCGAGCACGGACAAAGCCCTGGGTTCCATCTCCAGCACCTCATAGGTTCAGAGTCATCCTTGGTTACACAGTGAGTTCAAGGCCACCCTGGGATACATGATAGCCTGCCTCAATAAATCATAAATGGGCAGCTGAGTTTCTCAGTTCAGGCTGGAAACACAGAATATAAACATGTTTTCTCCTAGTCAGCAACCATTCCTCTATCCCAACCCTTTGCCCTTAGAAACCCAGTTCTACTTTTTGCTCTCCATGTGTCTTTGCAAACATTGCTGAAGGACATCTATACCCCAAAGTTAATAACAATTGTGATTTAGCCACTGATTCTCCACCATACAGACATCTGACAGAGAAAATTGGACAAAGCTTCAAAAAGAGCAGACAAAAACTGGGGGAAAGAGCTGTTAAAATATAACGTCAAACTGTGGGCATCAGTTTGCCCGAGTTTTACACAGACGTCAGGGGCTCGCAGCCCTTCCATAGTTGTGTCCTACTGCCCACAGCACACACGCCTTGCATTTTCAGAGGCATTTTTACACAAATGACAGTGAGAGAAGTGACTGCAGCTATCTTTACACCAAAACAAGACAAAATACAGGAAATCACTGCAATCAGAGGGCTGCGAAGTGGAAACCGTGTGTACAAGCTGAGTGGATTCCAGGCGATGTGGGGGATACCTTAACGATCAAAGTTGTCAAATGCCAGTCCCCTCCCTCCCTCCCTCCTATAACATCTTCCGTCTCTAGGAGGAGGGAGGTTAAGGCAGCTGTCAGGTGAACTGAAGATGGCAGAGAACGCGTGTGTTTTCCTAGGCACGAGGGGACCGCAAGAGCAGACTTTATTGTCCGGTTAATCTCTTGCGCCTAGAACAGATCATGAGAATAGGGAATGACCAGTGGCTATTCGACCAGTCGGCAAACGAACTTGAGAAACCGCAGTATCACCCATACTGGCATCGCAGAACACGCCACAGGAAGGAGAGAACGTAGCTGCAGCCTACCAGGTGTCCTGTCCCTTCAGAAAGCATTCGCTATGGCTATGGGATGGTTCCCTAGCCCATAAACTGCCCTCCTGAGTTCGCCACAGTGTGAGACACGGTTTGGGGCAACATCTAAATCAATGGTGATTGGCCAAGTCATAGCCAGGCCCCTGCCTCGCCCTGCAGCGAAGGTGAGCAGGGCAAAGCAGTGACCTCGGGCGCTCGGGCCGCGGGAGGGGCAGCTCGAAGGCCCGACGTCCTCCGCGGAGGTAGAACGAGCGTCAGAGCGAGGTCTGGGAGCAGCTAAGGCAGGAGAGCCCGTGGAGATAGGACCCAATACCGCGAACTCCACTCACCTTCACCGACCCCGGCGGTGCGCCGTCTCCAGCAGCAAGAGACGGAAGTGGATCGCCGGAAGTTCTCCCTTCGGCGAATCCGAAAGCGCCATGGACGGGCCTTGTCTTACACCTTAGCCAATGAGCACGCAGCCAGGTTGAGGAAGTTCCGCCCACAAAGGCGGGCGCAGCGCCTGCGTATCGGGGTCCCTGCTGGTTGGGGGCGCTCCCGTCCCTCTCCCCTGCCCCACCCCCGCCAATGGGCCGGCCCGGCTCTCCCTGCCGAGGAATGGGCCGGCCCGGTGGCGGGCGGGCAGCGGCGGCCCAAGATGGCGGAGCTGCAGCTGGACCCGGCGATGGCGGGGCTGGGAGGGGGTGGCGGGAGTGCGGTGGGCGACGGGGGCAGCTCGGGCCGCGGACCCCCCAGCCCTCGCCCGGCCGGCCCCACGCCCCGCGGACACGGCCGCCAGAGCACCGCCGTCGCGCAGACGTTGGAGCCGGGGCCCGGACCTCCGGAGCGAGCAGGGGGCGGCGGGGCGGCCCGCTGGGTTCGGCTCAACGTGGGCGGCACCTACTTCGTGACCACCAGGCAGACCCTAGGCCGGGAGCCCAAGTCCTTCCTCTGCCGCCTGTGCTGCCAGGAGGACCCGGAGCTGGACTCGGACAAGGTGCGCCCCGCCCTCGGGCGCGCCCCCGGGCTGTGGGAGCCCCCTCCAGGCTGATGTTCGGGTCTCTGGGACGCGTTTCCTTCCAGCAGGTCCTGCAAACCCGCGCTCGAGTCCACTTTTGCCCCCCGGGTTGGCACCTGCGGCCTCAGAAGGAGCTCCCCTCCCCATTCTCCCCATCTTCGGGCACACTCCAGCATCCCTGTGCACCCCGCCCTTTGCTCAGCAACTCCTTCCAGGCGCCGTCCACCTGCACCCACGGGAGCCCTCTGAGTACTCCCCTCAACGTTCGCTGCCTCTCCCGAGGACCCCACCTTCTCATATCTGCACGAGTTTTTCCCCTGGCTCCCGTGCAGCCCCCGTTGCTGGTGCCAGATGCCTTCAGAACTGGGTCAGGGTGAACGACCACAGCTTTGTCACTCTCCCAGGACAAAGTGATAGTAAACTTGGGGCTTAACGACAGGTAGCGTCCACTGCCATCCACCGCTGAAGGCTGCAGGAGGTGCTTCCTGGCGGTGTTACACGGCTTTACTAAAATCCTGGTCCCAGAACTTGTATGCGGTAACAGTCGCTGTTTCGGTACATTTTTAGAAGTAAATGAATTCCTTGGAAAGATGGTTGCTTTTGCCATGCAAATCTAGACCGGCCAGCTAGGACTCAGCAAATGAGTAGACTGGGAAATTCTGTTTGACAAGGTGGAGGGTTGAGGGGTGGCAAGACATGTCATTCATTTCCAGTTTGAAGTGTGACTTTTGCGGGTTCGTCTTTGAGTCTCAGATGCATTGGCTGTAGCTTACATGGCCTTCCATGCCATAGAGCCACTCCCGTGGTTAACAGAGTTAGACTTGGCATAAACACGGAACAGTTTCATCTGTTCTCCGATAACGAATTGATGGGAACCTAAACCATCCTGACTAAAGGCTCCTGTTTATAGGGAGTTATTTTTATATACCCTAAATCTTCCTTATGGCCATACAAGCCAGTTTCTTGTTTTTTTTTTTTTACTGTAAGGATGAGTAGGATTAAAGCTGCCCAGAGCCAAGTCCTGGCAGTACCACGCTTCCTCTGGGCACAGAATAGGGTGTGTGAGATTACAGCTGGCAGTGCGGACTCCCACTGGTGTTGGCCTTGGGCTCAGGAGAGTTGCCAACAGAAAGGAGGTTTTCTTAGAGTTAGGAATGTAGTCCAAGGGCATTGAAGAAGCAGAATAGTCAGCACACTCAGCTGTGGTCTTTCCTTCAGTCCTTCATTAGTAACTAGTATCCTGCAGGAGATCAAAGGCTGTTATGTCTGCCCAGCAGATAAAGGCCTAGCGACGGGGATGACTGTGCGCCCGTGACAGCCGACCTGAAATTATCTAAAGCCAGCCTTTTGGCCAGTAGCCTAATGTAAGCAAAACAGCCTCACTTTAAGAAAACAAAACAAAGCTGGGGTTAAAGAATGGACCACCACGGCCAGGCCGTTTCCTGGCTCACAGGATGAATGTTGCCTGAGTGCGCTGACAGACTGGGAGGAAGTGCGGTTTAGGAAGGATTCCTGACAGGTTCACAGTGCCTGATTGTGCTTGGTTGACAGGACGAGACTGGAGCATATCTGATTGACAGAGACCCCACCTACTTTGGTCCCATCCTAAACTACCTCCGACATGGAAAGCTCATCATTACCAAGGAGTTGGCGGAAGAAGGTAAGGAGACCTCACTGGGCGGCTCCAGACTTCCAGCTCCTTCGAGCTGCTCCGCAGACTTGAGTTTGTCTGGGGTCCCCACTGGACTGTGCAGGTGTAACACCATCGGAGAAGTAAGCAGGACGCCTCCAGCTCCTGGGGCTTGTCCTCCCGAGGTTTGTCCTCCGAGCCTGGAGGAGGCCGCGCTGGCCTCTGTTCAGCTGCCGTAGTGGGAACCTGGGTTTCTCTGGTTTGCTGGTTGCTTTAGGCTTTTGAACCTGCAGAACTGATTTTATTCACTGGCAGTGATCACCCGTAGCCTGAAGCACCACATTGCTGGCAGTCAGTTATTTTTATTTTCTCATTTTCCTTTGGATTTGCAAAAATAATATTAATAAAGGTCTGACCTCATTTCTTTAAGGCTCTGGTCTCATGCTTCGCTGTGAAGCTGTGCAGCTGACCTAATTCATTGTCAGCTGGGTCTCCAGCTGCCTTGTCTGCTTTGTAGGGCATTCGGATTGTAAGTGGGTCTAGTCCTCCATGTAGAGGCCTATCTGTTCTCTTTGGAGGCATTCAGGGAAGTTTGGGGTCCTTTCCTAAATCCAGGACCCCGGATCTAAACCCTCTGGATAGGAAAGCTTGTAATGGCAAACTGCTTCGTTAACGAGGATGGTGGTCAGTAACCAGAGGAACTGTGAGTTCTTGCTCATTCTCTTTCTTTCTCCCTGAAGGGAGTCTATAAATGACCTTTAAAAGAAAAAAAACTAGCACTCAGGAGGTAGAGGAAGGTGGATCCCTTTGAGTTTGAGGCCAGCCTGGTAAACAGAGCAAGTTCCAGGACAACCACAGCTACACAGAGAAAACCTGTCTCAAAATAAACTTTAAAAAAAAAGAAGAAAAAGGGTTATTTCAGATCCATACTTAAGTAATAGGGAATGTGTAATGACTCTGTGTGCTGGTTATTCTATCAACTGCTGCCTCACAGTTTGGTTGGTTGGTTGGTTGGATTTTGCTTTGTTGTTTTGCTTTTTGAGACAGAGTTTCTTTGTAGCTTTGGTGCACCACTACCGCCTGGCTTACAGTCTTTTATGTCTTTAATAAAAACTACTTTATGTTGAGCAAGCAAGGTTGGCTCAGCAGCTGACAGTTCTTGTTGCCAGACCTGATAACCTGAGTTCAATCCCTGGTACCCACATGGTGGAAGGAGAGAATCGGTTTACAGCAGATGGTGCTCTGACCTCCATGTTCATGCCCCTCCCACCCATGCTTACAAATGGATGAGGATGGTTTTGTTTGCTTTCTGAGATAGTTTCAGTGTGTCGTCCTGCTGACCTGGAACACAGACATTCATCTGCCTCCCTTGGGACTAAAGGATGCCCACCACACTTGACAAAAGTAAATAACGGTTAAAAAGTAATTTTAAAAACAATTATAGGCAGGCAGTGGTAGTGCATTCTTTAATCCCAGAACTCGGGAAGCAGAAACAGGTGGGTCTCTGTGAGTTCAGGCTAGCCTGGTCTACAAAGTGAGTTCTAGGATAACCAGAGCTACACAGAGAATCCTTGTTTTGAGGGTGGGAAGAAAACAAACAACAACAACAAAAAAAAAAACACTATGTTTTAAAATGGTTTTGGACTTAAAGAAAAAGGCATGAATAATAGGAAGTTCGCTTTACCAAGATTCACCAGTTTGGGACATTTTTTTAAAATTATGTTTTCTTTTATCACTGAATTTTGTTTCCTCCTTTCAGTCATCCCTACTTCCTTCCTCTTCTTCCTTATTCTCCTGAGAGTTCTCTAAAATGTTGGGGAATAGATTGCAGATTTCATCCCATAATAATCCCTGTATTACTCTGAAAACAGGAACCTGGCGTAACCCTGCTTAACATCTCGGGAAATTTAATATTGATATGCATCTTCTTTCCGGTTTATCGGTTGTGATAATGATCATTAGAATTTTTTTTTAAATATTTATTTATTTACTATGTATACAATATTCTGTGTGTGTGTATTCCTGCAGGCCAGAAGAGGGCACCAGACCCCTTTACAGATGGTTGTGAGCCACCATGTGGTTGCTGGGAATTGAACTCAGGACCTTTGGAAGAGCAAGCAATGCTCTTAACCTCTGAGCCATCTCTCCAGCCCCTAGAATATTTTTCCTAGTGCAGGATTATATATTCCATAATTGTTCTGAGATCATTGACTTTGATTACCATGAGAGGAGACATTGATTGCACACACACGCGCGCACAAACACACACCCCTGGGGATCAAATCTTGCTGAGCAAGCATTCTGCCACTGCCTAGCCCTGATGCCCTTTTAATTTTGCTCAGCTAAATAATAATTATCCTGTTAAACTAGGTGTGGTGGCTTACGCCTTTAATACCAGCACTCAGGAGGCAAAGGCCAATCTCTGAGTTCAAGGCCAGCCTGGTCCACAGAGTGAGTTCCAGGACAGCCAGGGATACACAGAGAAACCTTGTCTCAGAAAAAAAAAAAAGTCTCTTAAATTCTTAAGTTTCTATAAATGCACCTATCCACCAGCCCTTTTTAAGGAAAACAGGTAAACACTGCAAGGTCAGGTGTTACCCAGTATGACAGGTTACAGGAACTGGGTGGCACGTGGGTAGTAACGAGCAGGTGCCAGGAGGAAGCAGGAGGGATAAGATGGGAGGCAAAGAAAATTCCTGTTTTATTTAGTTTATGGTCATGCCCTATATGGCAGGGCCAAATACCTTAAATTTCCTAGAATAAAAGGGAGATGAGATTTGTGTTTGAAAAATACAATTCTTTTTTTGTTGGTCAGGGAAAGTGTGTCTCAAGACAAGGTTTCTCTGTGTAGCCCTGGCTGTCCTGGGACTCCCTTGTAGACCAGGTTGGCCTTGAACTCACAGAGATCTGCCTGCCTCTGCCTCCCGAGTGATGCACCACCAGCAGCAGAATGTAGTTCTCTGCAAGTCTTTTCTTGCTGTTATCCCAGTGAGCTCACATGTCTGACCGGTCTGGTCCTTGTTCCAGGTGTGCTGGAAGAAGCAGAGTTTTACAATATCGCATCTCTCGTGCGGCTGGTTAAGGAAAGGATACGAGACAATGAGAACAGAACTTCACAAGTAAGGTGTCCAGAACTGCTAGGGGCACAGCCTCTCCAGTGGTCGGTCGGTCTGTCTGTCTGTCTGTCTGTCTGTCTGTCTCTGTGTGTGTGTGTGTGTTTGTGTGTGTGTGTGTGTGTGTGTGTGTGTGTTATGAAAACAGTACCCTTCTCCTCAGCTAGAGGACCACAATGGCTCAAAGTGAGGAAGTTGAGGGGATAGCAGAGCTAACAGAACAGCCCTACCCCTTAGGATAGAGAGTTACTGTTCATCAGGGGGTATTGGGATGGCCCCCGGCCAGTCTAGACCCACTGCTTTTTCTCAGCTTGTAGCCCAGCCTGGTCTCCTTCCCTAGTGCTGGGATTCGCAGGTCCAGCAGAGCCTGTTTGCTGATGGAGCATCTGCCTCCCTCAGTATGAGATCCCAGTCTCACTTGCTCCTCTTCTATCCTGGGACCATCTTTAAGCTGTGACCACCTCACATCAGGTTTTGCAGGCTGCTTGCAAAAAATGTGTGAATTGTGCAGCTGAGAAGATGTCCAGCCTCTTTTTAAAATCACACTGTCTGGATTTTTATATTACTTTAGTAGATGTGATAACAGAAATGCCTCCTGTTGAGGGGGGCAGGTGATAGAGCAGACTTAGCCTGCTTCCCATGTCATTCATCACGTGAGTGGGGAGCGACTGTCATGTGTGAAGCCCTTGCACTTCTGTAACAGAAGGTCCTTGTGGAGCCCAGCAGAAGAGAATAGAGTCTGCCTTTCCTGTGTGTAAGAAATGGCAACTCCAGATTTGAGCACCAGGCCGGTTGTGCTTTCCCGTGGCCACCTGTCTGAACGGCACAGTTGCTTCTTACCCCACCTGATCCCAGTGATGGCTCTTTTTTCCTTCATGTCATAGCCTTGGCTGTTAACACTGAAGGAAAGGCAGTCAGAACTGCTGAGCCGCTTTCCTCTGGGTATCTGCAGAGCTAGACTTATTCTGGCCCATGCTTAGAAGACTTCTTATTGATGTTCACAGGTAGATTTATACTTGAAACAGGAGCCTGTGTTCTCTAGTCTCTGCTGTCTTAACATTTCCAGGCATATTTTGCTTTGTAGATATTTAATAAATGGCTTAGATGTGTCTGAAGTCTAGCTTTATCCCCAGTTTCCCACATTCTAAAACCAACTTGATTGCTTAGTAGGAATGTTGATGATACCCTGAATTGCATAACCTGACACCACCCAGATCACAGAACCCGAGTGTTCTGCAATGATTACCATTAGTCGAGTCCTTGAGAACATCGAAGATTTCCATTTGATGGCAGCAATTAACTTAATTAGTCCTCTAGATTCTGAAGGCTTAGGACTCATACCCAGTTGGAAGCTTTTTTGTTCCAGGAATGTCAAGACCTTTTGATGTTGATTGATCTTTCGTCTGTCCTTTTTATGGAGTGAACTCTGAGAGAGGAGTTGGTGGTATTCAGAGGCTCCATCTTCCTGTGTCCTCATGCTTCTAAGGTACTCTTGGCTGTGTAGATGTCCAGATACACCTTCTTCAGTGTGCATGCTGTCAGTTGTACATGGCAGGCATTCAGGCAGAGCCTAAGATGTGGGGGCCCTAAGCTGACACCTTCCATGGTACTCTTCTGTCCCGTGTGTATATGGTAATCAGTCGTGGTTCTTTTCGTGGCTGACACCTTCCACGATACTCTTTTGTCCCGTGTGTATATGGGTAATTAATCGTTCTTTCTGAAGCCCTGGAAAGCTGACTCTGAAAGAGAAAAAGAGATTAATGGCAACTTAGATACTAGGGACTTTGGCCAGTATCACAGATGTTTTGGGATGCTCTGAATTTTGTATACAAGCCTGATTGTTTCTGAAATGTGTGCGCAGATTTATGGAGAGAACCAAAGGGAATTGTCAGGGGACTGTGTCTGTGTCTTCAGAGAATGGCATGTTCCTTCTTAGGACTGTGCAGTGGTTGTTCTCGTGTCAATCATTTGTCTTTGTGTGTTTGTTTGTTATTGGTTGTTTTGAGACAGGGTTTCTCTTTTTAGCCCCGGCTGTCCTAGAACTCGCTCTATAGACCAGGCTGGCCTCAAACTCAGAGGTCCCTGCCTCTGCCTCCTGAGTGCTATCACCAGGCTTACCGTTTTTGTCTTTTAAGATGCCTGGCGTGGAGCCCAGGACCTCACAAATGCTAGTGCTGCTGAGCCGCACTCTCAGTCCCAAAAGACACTTTTTTGTTTCTGTGTTTCGACATGCAGCCTCTTTGTGCAGTCCCAGCTGGCCCGGACTCTCAGTCCTCCAGCTTTAGCCTTCTGAGTGCTCGGATTACAAATGTGCTCCAGGCCTACCACAGCTACTCGGAAATCCTAAGGGGTCGGGAAGCTCTGCCAGGAATGCAGACAAATCAGTAAATGTTTCTTTTCTGTTATCCCACACCTCTGTAACCAGAGTGCACTGCTAAACATTGCCAGCTTCCTGGTAGCATCAGCAAAGGGGAACCTAATGAGTGTTTGTACAGTATGTGTTTTCTCCTTGATATGATAATACATTAATATGCAGTTGCCAGTGTCAGGTAGCATACCGTAATCCCAGCACATGGGAAACTGAGGCAGGGGCAAAATCAGGAGCCTGCAACCAGGTTGGGATAAATAGTGTGTTCCAGGACATCTTGAACAAATTTGTGAGGCATGGTGGTGTATGCCATTATCACAGCACCTGGGAGGCAGAGGAAGATGGGTCTGAGTTCAAGGCCAGTCTGCTATACATAATGGAAAGGACAGGACAAGACAGGACACCTACGACTATATAGTAAGAGCCTTTCTTGAGAAGAGAAAGGGTGAGGCTGAGCAGATGGCTCAGTGGTTAGAGTGCATGTGGCAAAGGACTGAAGTTGGTCCCAGCACCTGTGTAGGTGGCTCACAGCCACCTGTAACTTCAGTTCCGAGGGAGCCCACATCTTCCTTTGGCTTCCATAGCCACCCAGAAACACATGGTATACATATACATACACATAAATTTATCTTTTAATTTCAAAAAGGTCATTCCCATAATCATTTATACCCAGTATGAAGCACCAAAATATGGTGTGCATTTTAGCATCCAAATCACACAGAAAACACTTAGAGGGGCTGGAGAGATGGCTCAGCAGTTAAGAGCACTGGCTGCTCTTCCAAAGGACCCAGGTTCAATTCCCAGCACCCACATAGCAGCTCACACCTGTCTGTGGTTCCCGTTCCAAGGGATCCAACATCCTCATACAGAATATATAGGCAAAACACAAGTGCACATTAAATAAATAAATCTTAAAAAAAAAAAAAGAAAGAAAAGAAAAGGGCTGGAGAGATGGCTCAATGCTCTTCCAGAGGACCCAGGTTCAATCCCCAGCACCCACATGGCAACTCACAACTGTCTGAAGATCCAGTTGCAGGGGATCTGACACCTTTACACCAATGCACATAAAATAAAGTTAAATAAACCATAAAAAAAAAAAGAAAAGACTTAGAAACCACGTGACTCTCCTGCTCAGAGTAACTGGGGAGAGCTTGCTCTTACGTGTGTCAGCACACACACAACTGTCCTCCAGAGCTCAGGGTTATTGGACGCATCGATTCGTGTCCTTGGGGCTTGCTTTCTGTTCTTATAGCTGATGAGTTCTCACTGAACCCACAGTTGTTTGGAGAGAGAGGTAGTGGGTGGTCCGAGGCAGCTGCGGGTGGTGGGGTCCTGGTGGGGTCCCTGTGTTGCTGTCCTAGCCTGCCTGTTGTTGCAGGGCCCCGTGAAGCACGTGTACAGGGTCCTGCAGTGTCAAGAGGAAGAGCTCACCCAGATGGTCTCCACCATGTCTGATGGCTGGAAATTCGAACAGGTATATTTCTCAAAGAGCAGCAGCCCCAGCCCTCCTGTCAGGGAGCCATAAGCAGCCAGTCAGTAGCCCTGGGAGTGGGAAACCATTTCAGGATTAGGAAAGTGCTCCTTGGTGTACATCAGCAGCACGTGGTGGTTATGAGGGGCTGGGAAGAGGGTCATGTTTCTGGTTTCACATCCAGAATCTGAATTCACAGTGCCCAGGGTCATGGAGTACAGACCCCAAGCACCTCTGTTTGCCTTCCTTTCCTCGCCTTCCCTTCTCCAGTGCCCTGCTGACTTCATTCCGTGAGCCTTAAAGAGGGCTGACTTCAACAGGAGCTTACAGTTCCGGTGTGTGGCCCCCAGGTGTGCTAGGAGGGGACCAGACACGGGCGTGCCCCAGGGTCATTTCCCAGCGCATCTTTGGCTTTATGCTTAGAATAGAGGTTATGAAAACAGAGTCCCTGGGACCTGAATTTTGCCATTTCTTCCATTAGATGGCAGCCTAGCTCATTTTCTGCTGCCTCAGCTCACCGGAATGAGATTTTGTGTGGAGTTGAGAGGCAGCTGAACTGTTCCAGAAGCTCCCTTACAGAGCGCAGGCTGCAACTTGTCTAAGCACTGTGGGCTCATAGCTGGAGGCAGAACCAGGCCTGTCACATGGGTCCAGGGCCTATTGTCACAGCTCTTTTCTCTGACACATAATCTATTCTCTGCCAAGGTAGTGGATAAGTTTTAAATGTTACCTGTTAGTGTTGTCATAGTCCTGAACCACGGCCTCTCACCGTCTAGGCAGGTGCCCTCTAGTCCTCATGTGGACTCTTGCTAATGTCCTGGAGGAGGGGGAGGTCTGTTCTTACTGCCTCCAAGGTGTGGATGAAGTGGGTGTTGGTGCCCAGACTTGTCCCAGCTTCAGGCCTTGCACTTATGAGGCCACATTTGTTCTCTGCCAAGTTTCTCCGTGTGCAGATTTCCAATTTAGAGTTAGATGCTGAATTTGTTTCCCCAAAAGGGTTAAAATACTATGGCATGCTGACACGGGGTGACCGTGTTGATGCTCCTGATGCCTCTGGGCTGCTGAGGACAGGAGGGAACTCAGACTTTTCTTCTCCATCGGGACACCTGGG
The DNA here is from genome assembly GCF_000317375.1 of Microtus ochrogaster. Taxonomy (NCBI): domain Eukaryota; kingdom Metazoa; phylum Chordata; class Mammalia; order Rodentia; family Cricetidae; genus Microtus; species Microtus ochrogaster. The sequence goes on from NC_022014.1 coordinate 78,441,394, forward strand.
TTAGGATCCACTTACTCCCCTGGACCATGGTTGCCCCCTCGGAAGCATAAAACTGCACAGTCCAGTTGAGGAGGGTGGGACTCGTGTGGTAGTAGGGTGCATTTTTCCTTGGTTTCATTGTTTTTTATTTTTTATTTTGTTTTCTTTTGAGATAAGGTCTTACTAAATAACTCTGGCTTCCCTGAAACTATGTAGACTAGGCTAGCCTTGAACTCAAGGGAAATCTGCTTAACTCTGCACCCCAAATTCCCAAGTGCTGGGATTAAAGCTGTACGCCACCACACCTGTCCCGGAACTTGAGTGTTTTAGTTAAGCCCCTGCTCACATGGGTGTACAGTCACCGCCCTCCTGTTTTGTCAGCTGATCAGCATTGGCTCCTCCTATAACTATGGAAATGAAGATCAGGCAGAATTCCTCTGTGTTGTCTCCAGAGAACTAAATAATTCTACCAACGGCATCGTCATAGAGCCAAGCGAAAAGGCCAAGGTAAGACATGGCTTCCCCAGGCTGCCCTGTTCCACCTTTGTGCCCAGCCTCTCTCCAGCTTTGCCTAAGCTGCCATTGGCTCATTCCGCTCTTCCAACTACGAGTTTTCTCCCATGCTCTCTTGGATTTTGGATTTAAATCAGGATTTGTAGGGCCTTGGGAGGTAGTGAGCATAGCCAAATCGGTGAGCTCCGGTGTCAGTGAGAGACCTTGTCTCCAAACAGAAAACCAGATGAGCTGGAGAGTGATGGAGCAAGATGCCCAGATGGGCCTCTGGCTGCCACACCAACACGCACACCCTCAGACACACATTTGTGCCACACCAACATGCACACCCTCAGACACGTTTATGCCAATGCACATGCAGTCAGTCAGGATTCATGATCAGTGGTGGGAACTGTGCTGGACAAGGGCAGTTTCTGCATCCCGTCAGTATGATAAAGACGCTGGGTTTGCACTAATGGCACGTCTCAGTGTTGCTAGCCTCAATCAGGTAGCGTCTGCCTTGCTCTTTGACAAACCATTATTCCCTTCTCTTCCCCCACTGTGCCCCACAAACACACATTACACACTGTGGAGAACCTGAGCTTGTGACCGTGAACTCCTTTCTTTAACTTAGAAGACTTTGTTTCCACAGCACAGTGCCTCTGTCCACGACAACCTTGCCGTATTTGGCAGGACAGCCCTTTGCGTTCAGGCACTCATTGAGGTTGAGGCGCCGAGCCTGCCTTGGCCACATGGGCTGACAGCAGAATGTGAGCTGCCCACAGGGCCACAGGAAGCAGCTGCAGGATTTTGAAATTTTAAGATTGTTATTATGATGTCTAGCTTACTTCACTGACATCAGCTGTGTCCTGTGTTTCAGTCCCCACACACTCCATGCTGGTGCTGGAGAACCAGCCTGGCCCTCGGGGCTTCCCTTCGCTCAGCAGTTGCTCATCCATCTTCTGCCATCTTCCACTTTTAGATTCTTCAGGAGAGAGGCTCTCGGATGTAAGCAGAGAATCTGAAGTTCCAGAACCCTGAAGGCAAGAGAGCAATCGGCCGAGCAGCTCTGGAGGGAAATCTTGCACCTGTACAGTAACTGAGCTACTGCAAAGTGAAGCTGCACCTGGTCCCGGAGAAGAGGTGTCCGCCCAAACCAGAGGAGCCCCGCCCGCCTCGGACGAAGACAGTGCGCCTCTGGCCACACGGCCCCTTTTCAGAAACCTGCTTTTGTTTCCTAGCCAGTGTTATGACAGACCTCCACAGTAGCATCTGGGATGGGGAACTGGGGAAAAGGAGGAGGGTCTAGTTCCTGTAAACCATCTAGACACCAAGGAAGCTAGAGCAGAGGAAGGAGGCTGGTCCTGACCTGGGCCCTGGTCTCAGCCTGCCTGTGCTGTGATGGACGTTGGCAGCTGCCGTGACCATTCTTCCTTGACCTAGGCATTCTTCGAGGTTGGCAGAGGTGCAGAAGATTCCAGCCTTAGTGCATTGAATCGAGGTTTTGGGTACAGAGTAGAGTTGCCGGAGGACCCACAGTCCTATGAACCGAGCCTCAGGGCAGGAGGATGAGGTGTCCTGTGCTGTGCTTGGAGGGCGGTGGTAGCTGTTCTGGTTCTGAGCACTGCCTTGTCCCCACGAGTGGCTTCACCTGGTGTCTGTCCCTCCGTGGGGCCCCACGTGGCCCAGCCTCACGCAGGAGGTTAAAGGCTACGGCACCCTAAGCAGTGCTGGACAGATGACGGTACTAAGTTGCTGCAGTTGCCTCTGCAGCCTTTTCTTACCTGGTTGGCCCCGTCTTCCTCCCCCAGCTTCTTGAACTGAACCAAAGAGAAAGGACTTTGTGGACCCTCTGTATGGCTTGGGGTGAGGAAGGCTGTTTCTGTGGAAGCTGCCAAATGAGTTATATTGTCATAGTAAAAGTGCTGGTGTTTTGTGATCGTCTCTTGAACATGCACTGACTGATATAGGTGATACTGTGTCTCCTTGATTTCTAACCGTGGCAAAGCAGCCGTGTGTGTGTGTTTACATGCAAGGTGGCAATCCATGTACTCCTTCATCTCCGACCTTCCCACACACACACACATACATACACACTTACTCTTGGGCATACAATGTTGTCAAGCATTTGCAATGTTGTCTGAGCCTTGGAATCTCTAAGCATTCATGGAAGACCAGGGTCTCCTTTGTCTTTCCTAGACAACTCTGAACTGTGACATGTACAAAACAGGGAATGCTGCCTCAGGATTTACCCAGGCCCAGCAGCCATGGGCGCTTTCAGCACCAAGACTCTCTGCATTCACCATGTGCGGTGGCCCATGCCTTTCATCCAAGCATCTAGGAGGCAGAGGCAGGTGGATCTGTCAGTTCCTGGCTGTGAGATTTCTCGAAGATCTCCACATCCTATAGCTCAGCTATACCAGTGGTGTGAGGGTAGTGACTTCTAGGAGGGTGACATTCTGTGTCCATGTCACTAGATAAATAAAGTCCTACTTGGATTATTTAAAAAATTCTTAACATCAGGGACTACCAGATTGCACATAGTAAGGCTGGGTAGAACTTGCTTGCTACTTGTCTTTTAATTATGGGGGAATCACTCATGCCATGGAACCCATGTGAGGTCATAGGACCTACAGGAATCAGCTCTCTGCTTCCACCAATAAGGTTCTGAGAATCAAACTCAGGTCTTCAGGCTTGGCTGCAAGGCCTTTACACTCTGAGCCGCCTCAGCAGCCCACAAGTAGAGCGAGCTTGCTTGCTTGCTTGCTTGCTTTGTTTTTTAAACAATTCTTTAGTTTCCTTTTTTCCTTTTTTTTTTTTTTGTTTTGTTTTTTAAGACAGTTTTCTGTGCAACAGCCCACCTGTGAAAGGTCCAGGTCCTTCTGGGCTGAGCTGCATCCAGC
>NC_022014.1:78444867-78445686 GCF_000317375.1 Microtus ochrogaster
CAGCAGCCCACAAGTAGAGCGAGCTTGCTTGCTTGCTTGCTTGCTTTGTTTTTTAAACAATTCTTTAGTTTCCTTTTTTCCTTTTTTTTTTTTTTTTTTTTTTTTTTTTTAAAAAAGTTTTTCTGTGCAACAGCCCACCTGTGAAAGGTCCAGGTCCTTCCTTCTGGGCTGAGCTGCATCCAGCAGGATGAGGGGAGGACAGGGCACTGGGTTAGTTACACAGAGGCTGGCTCAGTCGTGGCACATGACCATCGCCAAATCTGTTATTAAAGGACCGGGGAACAGTGGATGTGATTGACACTTATCTGACAGTGACCTGAGCCGTGTCAGGTGCTCTGGATCCAGCTGCTGTCTTCTCTCTCAGTATCTCAAGCAGGAAGGGTTTGCAGTCCTTAGCCCTGCACCAGGCTGATCACACAGACTGGTGCCATCAGGGGAGACGCCTTGGCAGTGTGGGCGAACTTCCCCGAGACAGAACTCTGAGGGGACGGGTTTAGAAAGGCTCTCGTGGCAACAGGAGTCTGAGAAGTGGTGAGGAACATAAAACAAACAGTAAACTAAGTGGTGGCAGGCAGATCCAAAGAGATGTGACATTTTGCTGGGGACATGGCCAGCTCCCAGCAGGAGAGACAAACCATCTTGCTTCTCAGCAGAGCCTTGCTTCTGTGGCATGCAGGGTGGGCTTTTAAACAGGCCGTGGTGGAATAGAGGAAACCCCAGTGGGGAGATGGCAGATACCAAGGTACTGATAGTCCAAGCCCAGACTGATTGGTCAGCTGCAGCCACAGAAAGGCCGCTATACCTGGAGGCCATGGGGGG
>NC_022014.1:78446086-78449258 GCF_000317375.1 Microtus ochrogaster
TTACTGCATTCCACTATTATTAGTAAAGCACGTCCAGAATCCACCTGTTAACACCTGGTTGGCTCCTTACCACGTGGTGGATACCTGGCAGTTTCTTCTCAGTAATTAGGGCAAGGGTGGGCAACGTCAGGGGCTCAGCAATCCTTGGAGTCAGAGGCCTACTTCTTGCTGGGTCTTTTCTGCAGTCTGTCACGACTGCCAAAGCAGCAGTGGGGAGGTGGGAGTTGGGAAGGGGGGTGTGGGGGTAAGGGTGGGGTGAGGGTCTGGGCCCTTCAAAACCTAGTTCCTCACACACACTGGCTAAGCCCTTGTGCATACACTCCCATCCCCTTGAATCTTTTTAATTATTTTGAGACAGAGTTTCACCATGTAGCCTAGGCTGTCCTGGAACTACTAGACCATGCTGGCCTTGAACTCAGAGATCTGCCCGCAGCCACCTCCCGAGTGCTGGGATTAAAGGTTCCATGCTCTCCTGAATGTGTGTGTGTGTGTGTGTGTGTGTGTGCTTGTGCATGTCTGTGTATGAGGGGTGTTGGATCCCTGCAGCTGGAGTGACGGGCAGCTGCCTGATCCGGGATCTGGGAACAAACGCAGGTCCTCTGAAGAGCAATAGGCGCTCTGAACCACAGAGCCATCTCTCTAGCCCCAGATTTTTCTTAGCAACTGGTATATACTTAATTTTATGTGCATGGGCGTTTTGCCTGCCTGTATGTCTGCACCCTGTGTATGCCTGGTGCCCAAGGAAGACAGAAGAGGGAATCAGATCCACTGAAACTGGAGTTACATCCAGTTGTAAGGGTGCAGAGAGCCCAACCAGGTCCTGTGAAAAAGTAACCCATGCTCTGAAGTGCAAAGCCTTCTCTCCAGCCCCTGGTTTTGGTTTTCTTGTTTGTTTCTTTCACTTAAAAAAAAAAAATCTAGGGGGCTGGAGAGATGGCTCAGAGGTTAAGAGCATTGCCTACTCTTCCAAAGGTCCTGAGTTCAATTCCCAGCAACCACATGGTGGCTCACAACCATCTGTAATGGGGTCTGGTGCCCTCTTCTGGCCTGCAGGCATACACACAGATGGAATATTGTATAATAAATATTTAAAAAAAAGAATCTATAATGGAGGCAGGAGAGATGACCCAGGAGTTAAGAGCATTGGTTGCTCTTGGATTGGACCTGTGTTTGATTCCCAGCATCCACACGTGCCTCACAACCATCTGTAATCCCAGCTGCAGGGAATCTCATGTCCTCTTTTGGCCTCTCAAGGCACGTGGTACACAAAATTCATGCAGGCAAAACACCATTTTTAAAAACGTTAAAGAAATCTATAGTTGTTGACTTATTTCCCCTTGGCAGGATTTCCCTTGTGGCTGAGGCTGGCTTGGAACCTGCAATCCTGTTTCTAGCCCCCTATTACAGAGTTGGTATATATATATATATAGACAAACACACACATGAATGTTTTGCTGCATGTATGTGGCATTCCTAGTGCCCTAAGAAGTCAGAAGAGGGAGTTGGATTCCCCGGAACTGGAATTATGGATGGCTGTGAGCCATGTGGGTGCTGGGAATCGAACCAGGTCCTCTACAAGAACAAATGCTCCCAACTACAAAGTCATCTCTCCAGCCGCCTACAGAGATTCAAAAAGTATAAGTAGCAAACAAAAAGCTAAAGCTGGGACCAGACAGATGGCTCAGGAGTTAAGAGCACTTGCTGCTCTTCCGAAGGACCCAAGTTCAGTTCCCAGCAACCACATGGCAGCTCAGAGTTGCCTGTAACTCCAGTTACAAGGGATCTGATGCCTTCTTTCCTCTCTAGACACCAAGCACACACACACACACATACGGCACACAGACATACGTACAAGCAAAATGTTTTAACACATAAAAATAAATGCAATCTTTTATTTTTAATGCCCTTGGAAAACAAAACAAAACCCCTAAGGCAGCCATGTCTGTCCACGCCTAGAGTGCCAGACACTGGAAACGGAGGCAGGATGACTCTGCCAGGTAAGACGGTGAAACATACTCTGGGGTGGGGGGTGAGGCGCTGGGCCCAAGACTGGCTTCCCCCTACCGCCATCTACGTAGGAAGCTAAAGCAGAAGGATTGGGAATGGAGGCTGTCATAAGATTTGCCATGAGTTCAAGGCCAAACTGGGCAACTTCACCCTTTCACAAAGTAGAAACTAAAAAGAGTTCTGAGGAGATACCTCAGCTGATCAGGGCTTACCCAGCATGCACAGGGTCCCCGTTTCAAACCTCAACACCACGCTCTAACAGAACCTGGCTTGATGCCTGCTGAGGAATGCAGCAGTAAAATTTTGTATTTTTGTAATTAAAGCATTGTGTTTCCATAAGAGCAGAACGACGTCATATGTACAGTCAAAACACCGCAGTTCACAACATGCGACAGCATCCAGTCTGTGCAGAGGGGTGTGAGGCAGTGTTTGTGGTTCTGTGGTGACGACAGACCTCGAGCAGATGCGTATGTGTGTGCGTGCATACAGACCTCAGACTGCACGTGGTGTGTGCGTGCAGCCTTCAATGACGTTGCAGAAGGCAAGGCAGCTGTGTGCTGCCATGAGGTCCTGAGTGCAGTCTGCATCTTTGGTCATCTTTGGGAGTCCAGAAACTTTTCAAGGCCCAGCATGCAAGAAGCTGGGTTCCAAGATACACCAGGCCCTGGCTTTGACACCCCAAAGAAAAGAACCCCATTTGTCTCACAAAAGATTTCTGCAAAGAATTTGCAGCAGACACCGTAATTAGGAGGAGATGCTGATGCCCCCTTGAACCCCCATGATGAGGAAAGGCTGCCTTCTGTTCTCTGCTTCTGCGCAACAAGAGGAGTCAGGCTAGTGTTTGGAGGCAGATTAACAGTCCAAACTTCTTAGAGGCTTTTTCCCATGGGATTCAGAAAGACAGGAAATAAGACTCAAGAGAAACCACTAACAGGGTGATGGCAGCTCTCTTCAGCTTCAGAATCTCCGATTTCTCCATCTTGATTTGTTTCAGGTTGGAAACAAAGTAAAAGCAGACAGAATCTCCCATCAAGATAACGCTTGGGGCTAGCCTGGGGATGTAACTCTGTGGTACAGCATTTGCCCAGCATGTGGAAGGCCCAGGTTTGATCACCAGCATGAAGAAGAAGGAGAGGAGGAAAGGGGGATGCTGGGGAGATGGCTC
>NC_022014.1:78449478-78460444 GCF_000317375.1 Microtus ochrogaster
ACATACACACATGCAGACAAAACACTCATTCCTAAAATCAAAACAAGTCTTTGAAGAAGAGGAGAGAGGAGGAAGAATACCCGAATGATGCTTGGATCTCACGTTAGGCCAAGAAGAGGCCTTGTCCTGTCAGCTCATGAGAATCACTCCAGAGAGGAGAAACAAGCTCCCAGGATGCTGCTGTGGCTCACTGACCGTTTCCCTCTTTGGTCAGAAATACGAACAGACATTACATCAGCGGCAAGTGGTTCTAGCTGCCGGTAGCTCTTCTGCCCCGGAGCTGAGGATCCATCCGCGGAGAAGCGAGATGCGTCGGCACTGCACAGCACTGCAGCCTGCCCCGTGGCACACCTGTGCCCTGATGACATCACAGGCAGGATGCAGGGGCTGGCTGCACCCAAATTATGACATCAGCAGTACTTCGGCCATCCTCAGAGAAAGGGCATCTGGGTAGGAAAACCATGAAACAACAAGCCCAGGGGAAGGAGAGAAGACGGCAGTCGTCAGCCCCCAGGTAGGACATGAGGGGACGTTCTCAGCAGCTGAGGAGTGAGGCTCGGGCCAGGTCCTGGTCTCTGACTCTATAGGTCCTTTTCCTTCTTGCCACAGGACAACAAACTCTCTGACTCTTGCTGCCATGCAGAAAGTCTCACGTAAGTTCAAATTTCTGACCTCCCTTCCCAAGGGCCAAGGAAGTGGTTTCTTCCCCACACCATCCTGTCCTTCATTCTCTCCTTTCACCATCTTACCCATCACCGGGGCTGGGACCAGGCAATACGATTCTCATGTCCACCCACGTGCAGGCTGGCTAATGACACAGCTCTGGCACCCCTTGGTCAGACAGCCGCTTCTGAGAGACAAAGGATGTAAAAAGGAACGTGCCCATGGTGTAAAGAACATGTCCCTGCTGTGCAAGACCACGTCGCTGGTGTAAAGGCCACTGTCCCCACCCCCGCCATGCCTGGATTTTCTCTGTCTTCTCAGGACCAGTCCAGGACCAAGTTCCCCCACAGCTCTCTTCCCAGTCCTCCCGAGTGCCTCAAATCCAGCTCCTGGCCGGCAGCAACAGCAGCCAACGCATGCTGGAGGACCAAGTCCTCTGTCCCATTTGCCTGGAGGTTTTCCGAAATCCCGTCACCACCGCCTGTGGCCATAACTTTTGCATGAGTTGCCTCCAGAGTTTCTGGGACCACCTGGCTGCCATCGGGGAGACGTACTATTGCCCCCAGTGCAGAGAGACCTTTCCCACCAGGCCCCGCCTCTGCAAGAATGTCATCCTTGGGGAGATGGTGACTTGCTTCACCCAGGCCAAGAGCCAGACCTCAGGGCCCCTGTGGAACCTGGCTGGCCCCACAGATGTGGCCTGTGACTTCTGCTCCCCGCAGAAGCTGAGGTCCGTTAAGTCATGCCTGCAATGCATGGCTTCCTTGTGCGAGAAGCACCTGCGCAGCCACTTTGAGGACCAGGTGTTCCAGGACCACCAGCTCCTGGAGCCTGTGTGGGACCTCAAGAACCGCCTGTGCCGCAAACACCGCAAGCTCCGGCAGCTGTACTGCCGCACCGAGGGCAGCTGCGTATGCGGAACCTGTCTGCTGGAGGAGCACAAGAACCATGACACCACCCCGCTGGAGGATGAACGGGCCCGCAAGGAGGTGAGGATGGGTCTGTCACGTTTCCCCGAGGAAAGTAACACAGCTCGGGCCAGGCTTTATGGCACCAGATACTTGAGATTCGAAGGCAGGAGTTTGAGAGCCCAGGAAACGTAAGCGACATGAGAACCCAAAGACAATTAGGCAGGGCCTCCAAGGTGGCTCAGCGGGTAAAAATGCTTTCTACCCTGATGATCTAAGTTCTGTCCTCCGGACCTACATTTTAGTGGAAGGAGAGCTGGTTGTGACTATACAAGTAATCCCACCATTTGGGAAATAAAGGCAGGTGGTTCTCTGAAAGTTCAAGGCCAGCCTGTTCTACGTAGTTTCAGGACAGCCAGAGCTACATAGTGAGACTCTGTTTTTGTTTTTGTTTTGTTTTGTTTTGTTTTGTTTTGTTTTGTTTTTAAAGGTAATCTGTTGGGAGGCAAAGGCAGGCAGATCTCTGAGTCTGAAGCCAGCCTGGTCTACAGAGCAAGTTCCAGGACAGCCAGGGATACACAGAAAAACCCTGTCTTGAAAAAAAAAGTGAAAGATGAGAGATGAGGGCCAGCATCCATATGTGAGCCTTGGCATGCTCACAGGCTCCTGCAATAATAATCATTTTTCTCAGGCAGTTGCTAACATGATGGGTCATGTTACAGAACTGGAAGGCATTAAGTTAGGTTACTAAGGAAGGGACAGACTGCATGTCAGAAGTCTGTATCTGCGGAGAACAACGCGTGGTGAGGGGTAGGAAAGATTGCTTAGAGCATCTGCCTCGGAGATGTAGCCAGGAAACGCCTGTGACTTGCTGCTCTCAAGAAGCCGTAGAAAGGGTAGCTGGAGAGATGGCTCGGCAGCTAAGAGCACTGGTTGCTCTTCTAGAGGACCTGGGTTTGGCTTCCAGCATCCACAGCTCACAATCAGTGTTTGTAACTCCAGATCCAGGGGACCAGAGCCCTCTTGGAAATGCATGCAGGAAAAACACCCATGCACGTAAAGTCATAGATAAAATGTTTCAAAAGGAAAGAAGTAGAAAGAAACATCAGTTGCTTCCTAACTCTTTACATTTTCTTTCTTTGGTTTTGTTTAAAGCAATCTTCCCTAGCCCTTCCCCATGTATAGTTCAGCAGAAGAAAACCCTGTGAGCACTTCATTAAGCAACACTTCTAGGACCCCATGTGCTTCTGGTGTTCACTGCAGCCCCCAAGAGAGGTAGTGGACGCTCTAACAACTAGCACCGCTTCTAAGAAATTAACCTTCTTAGCAGGAGCTGTGGGAACGGGTTATTGTGGCTAGCCTGATCTACATAGGTAGTTTCAAGCCAGTGAGGGCTACATAATGCGATCCCCATTTCAAGGGTCTAGAGAATGGCTCAGCGGTTAAGAGACCTGAGTTCTGTTCCCAATACCCTCATGGTGGTTTACAGCTTTAGTTCCAGGGGATCCGATACCCATCTTCTGCAGCCACAGCCACTAGGCACAACAGGGTACACAGATGTTACATCTGGGCAAAAACACCCATCCACATAAAAAGTAATGATAATAAAACAAAAAAACAAAAGCTGGGCATACCTGAAGTGCTAACACTTAAGTAGCTTAGGCAAGAGGACTCCAAGTTCAAGGTCAGCCTGGGCTACATAAAATCAACTCTGCTCCCCCAGAAGAAATCAGAATGGGGAGACGGCTCAGTAAATAAGGTGCTTGTTTTTATAGAACCCGAGTTCATGGTGGGGCACACTTAGAATCCCAGCACTGGAGAGGCTGAGGCAGGGGCATCACTGGGACTTGCTGGCTGGCTAGTCTAGCTGTATCGATGAGCTCTCGGCTCGGTGAGAGACCTTGCTACAGAAACAGAGGGAGAAGGAGCTGGAGAGATGGTGCAGTGGTGGAGAACTCTGCTCTTGCAGAGGACTCGGGTTTAGTTCTCAGCCCACACTGTTGCTCACAACTTCCTGTAACTCTGGTTCCAGGAGATCTGATACTAGGCACGGTGTAGTGCATCTACCTGCATGCAGACAAAACACCCACACACACATGCAATACATATATTGGTGTTTTTGAGACAGGGTTTCTCTCTATAACAGTTCTGTCCTGGAACTCACTATGTAGCCTAGGCTGGCCTGAAACTTACAGAGATCCCCCCACCTCTGCCTCCCAGTTTTGTTTTGTTTTTAAAAGAAAATACAGCAGCAGGTGATTGAGGAAAATAATGTTAACCTCTGGTTTCCACATATACATGCACTAACATACATATGCACCTATGTACACAGGTAGACTCACATAAAAACACATGTATGCACACACACACACAAACTGCAGCTTAAATTAACTTCCTTTCCCCTTTCTTCTGCCAGCCCCTTCCCCTCGCAGGGTCTCCCGTACCCCAGTCTGGTCTGGAACTCCCTGAGTCTGAGGATACCCCTGCCTATACTTCCTCAGTACCTAGTTTCTCAGTCTTGCATTGCTTTTAGAAGAGAGTTCCCTGGATTTTAGCTAGCCATCAGGCACATTCGGTAGCCCCGATGTCCTGACATAACCTAACCAACCATCATCAGTCTGCTAAGAAAAGGAACTTACCGTCAGAAAAGAGCCAATGACATCGCTAAACGCATCATTTAGTTCAACTGACCCGTTTCACTGTGAGCCTCTCAAAAGATGCCTGGCCAGCACCGATTCCCACATAGGCACTTGGCAAAGCACGAATCTCCCTGTACCAATGTTGCCTGTGGACTTATGTAGGTCTGGAGCTGGGCAGCATTGCCCTGGGGTACCCAGGTGTCTACATATAAGCTCCGCCCTGCGTGGTTCTCACCACGTCCTCCCTAGCTGAAGCCGCTGAACCCTTCCCAGCACCTCCTGTGTCCTGAAGCCTGCGTTCATCACTATTAGGAGCAAAGAAACGGGTTCCTATGAATGAAGAACCAGACTCTGGGGCAGTGGAGGAACAAAAACTAGAAGCATAAATGACGGCTGCCCTTCAGCCCTGGTCTTCGGCTCACGGAAGCCTAGGAATAAAAGGGGTCCATCTCACCCAGGGTTGGCAGTTGAGTTTCTCCAAGGACCACTCTCTCAAGCCCCCCGGGGGAGGGTAGTGGGGGACCCTTCCTCCACCCCTCCCTCTCTTCTGCCCCCCCCACCACACATTCCAGGTGGAAGTTCGGAAGATTCAGGCCAATGTGGAGAACCAGATGCTAATCATCGCCTCCGACAGCCAGAAGCACCATGGACGAGTAAGCTTTCTCTCGGTAAGGTGGGCTACCACCACGCCAGGCCCAGGCTGTGGGGCTCTTGGGACCTCCCAGAAACTACAGGGGGCTGTGGTGAGGGGAAACTGTGAACACTTGGCGAGGCTCTGTACCAGGAGAGTTGGGTGTAGGAGTAGGGTTCAGGGATGCCTCCCTACACACCCACTCCAGAAACTGATCCAGACCATGCGAGATGAGGTGAACAACTGCTTCTCAGAGATACTTCACGAGATTAAACAGCTGCAGATACAGGTCTTGGAGTTTGTGGAAAAAGAAGAGGCAGCTGCCCTGGGAAAGCTGGGCAGTTCTATACAGCAAAGCCACAACCGGCTCCTGACGTTGGAGGGGGACAGCGTCTGGCTCCAGAGCCTGCTCACCAACAGGAGCGACGAGCAGTTCTTGCAGGCAAAACCCCCCTCTAGACCAAGAACCCCCCTCTAGACCAAGAATCCCCCTCTAGACCAAGCCCGGTCTTACGTACTGAAACCCATTTTCCTCCCTAGCCATGGTCTGGTGTTACTGCCGGGCGGGGGTGGGAGGTGAAGAAAGAGATAGGGAAGTGCTAGGCAGGGTGGCTGACCAGAAAGTTGGCAGTGACTTTCTCTATGCACTGGGACCAAACCCCTATGTCTGGGCCCTCCTAGCAAGGATCTCCTTCCTCAAATTGCCCTCATACCCCAGACAGATTTCAAAGACCACTCCTTCCTTGTCCCCCTCTGGACAGCAGGGTGGACTTGACAATGATCTTGATGAGCAATTACAGGCTCAACTCCAACCCTCCAGCCGTTTTCTTCAGCAGCCAGACCGCCACAGACGCTCTGCCAACAAACCAGGAGGAGGCAGATGCTCACGGTTGAACGAAAATGGGAGACATTTCCTCCACTCACCCGTGGAGGTGCCCCTGGCAGGTGTGTGAGCCCTAGCTAGTGGGGTACTAGCTTGCCCCTCTCTGCATAGCAGGAGTTCCCCAGACTGAAGCACTACCCTGCCTGCATGGAACCCTTGATGGGCACCAGCTATGAGGAGACGCATTGCTTCCTTCAGCTGCCAGAGACTCTGGCCCAGCTCCGCACCCGGCTGATGGACATAGGCCTCAGCTTCGTCAACCAGCTGCTCTTGAAGGGTCAGTCTCTGCGAAGTCTGGAGACTTGTGGCCTGGGAGTGGCACCTTCCCGCGGGGCAGTGTCTGTGGAGCCCTGTCTGCCTGTGTTCACCCTTCCCAGGTCACCGGCTCCAGGACTGGTCAAGCCTCCCTCTGGAAGGATGCTGGGCTGTAAGAGGGTCCTCAGCAAAGCTTCTCCATCCCCCTTCCCCAGGCATCAAGATGAGCTCCTATGAGGTGCTACCCTCAGCTGTGGACAGGAAAACACTACTTCAGTGTGAGTTCTCAAACCAGAGGCCAACCCAGGAGAGGGAAAGGAGAAGAATCCCTAGGAGCTGTAACTCCCCCGCCTCACCTGCCTTCAGGGCACTCTCTTTTCTCTTTCCTGACCTCTCACTGAATACTGGGGATCTCAGGGGAGCTTAATAGGAAGAAAGGGAGACCCTGTCAGTTTCTACCTCAAAGGCAGCCCTTCTGAGACTGTCTGGGCCTTATGTGTCAGTGCCTCCTGCCCTCATCTGGGAGGCTCCCAACTTCCCTGGGGGGTTAGCCAAGTCAACTGGAGTAGGCATTATGCCTTCCTCCGACTCCAGACGTCCATTTATTTGATGTCCCTACAAGCCCTCTCCCTGGTCTTGGCCCCAGAACCAAATTCCCAAGGCTCCTGAGAAATTGGGGATCAGATATGGAACATCTTTGACCCGTGGGTCACCTCAGCCAGGAACCCTTCACCCTCCCCCAGTCTCATTCCTGAACAAATAAGAAAGGTGATTATTATATCAGGGTCTGACGTTCCCAGCCCCTCCAGAAAAGTCCAGCATAGGACAGGGTCTTCCAGGCTGTCTGATGCAGCCCCTAGAGTGCCCCAGCAAAGTTGGCCTTTTGTGGGGAGGGGTTCAAGACAGGGTTTTTTTGTTTTTTTTTTTTTTTATGTAGCCCTGGCTGACCTGGAACTCACTATGTAAAACAGGCTAACCTCAAACTCAGAGATTCACCTGCCTCTGCCTCCCGAGAGCTGGCATTAAAGGCCTGTGTCAACACTGCCCCACTAAATTGGGCTATTTTAAGGAGCATGCTTGTAATCTAACATTTGGGAGGCTGAGGCAGGATGGCTACCTCAAGTTCAAGGTCAGCCTGGACTAACCTGGGCTCAAAAGCACAAGAATAAGGTAGATGAGAACTAAGCCAGCAGGGAGAGAGGGTGCCACTTCTAGGATCCTGGGGTGCAGTCTGAGTTCTTTCCAAACGCCTGCTCCTTGCTCACACCCTGCCCTGGGAACGGTGACCCCGGCTCCCGTGCTTTCTCATCCCGATGCCAGGTTACTGCAACCTGAACTTCGACCCCGCCACGGCCAGCGAGGAGCTCTTCTTGTTCAAGGAAACGCACTCGGTGTTGAACTTGGGCATCCTTCTGGAGCCCTCGACCACCAACAGCCCTTTACCAGGCTTCAAGCAGTGGCCCCAAGTGCTGTGCTGCCCCGGCCTGTCGGAGGGTTGTCACTACTGGGAGGCCGAGGTTTCCAACTCGTGGATATGCCTGGGTGTCACGTACCGCCACTGCCCTCCGCTGGGCAGCCGCCCCCGTCGCAACATCGTCTACCTGCTGGGCCGCAACCCCTACTCGTGGTGTCTGGAGTGGGACTCGCTCAAGTTCTCGGTGTGGCACAACAATACGCAGACAGTGCTGCACGGCTCCTACCACCACACGCTCGGCGTGGCGCTGGACTTCAGCGCCGGCTGCCTGTCCTTCTATGGGGTGACGGGTGACATGAGCCTCCTCTACCGCTTCCTCACCTCCTTCCTCGAGCCTCTGTACCCCGCGGTCATGGTCAGCAGCGGAGCCTCGCTCACACTCAAGCAGTACCCCGAGGCATAAGCAGCGCCCGCCGGCACAGGCTGGCTGCCAATAAAGTTAGACTCTATGTAGTGGCTGGGCAGAAGTGCTGAGAGGGTGGCAGGGGCTGGCCTGGCGTGGTCCCCTGTGCCCAGGACAAAAGTGGGGGCCCACCTGCTTCCCAGCCCTATTTCTGAATGCTATCTGCCGCGCCTCCATTAACACGGAGGGAACCAAACTGGAGGTCCCCTGGGGCTGGGATAACCTATGTCCTTCAGAAGCCAAAATCCTGCACCATGCCTTATACAGTCCATCAGCAACCCTTGGTCTTGCTTCTCATGCCCATCCATGTCGCTCCCCGCTATCTTCAAAGGCTGCGAAGCCTCAGGCGGGGCAAGGCTTGAGCCAAGCAAGCCTCCAGCTGGCCCTGGAGGGTTGGCCAGAGACCTAGCTCATCTGGATGGGGACAGGAAAGTTGGGGCTGAGGAGCAGAACCCCATCTTAGATGCAAGACGTGGGGCTGAGGACTCAGGTCCAGGTGAGAGGTGGTGAGCAGTGAGCTGACCTCCTTAGAGCAAAACAGCTGGAGCCAGTGTGTTCTGCAGCGTGTTAGGCTGTGGATACCGAGTGGGTAACCAGTACCTGCCCCCTCATCTTTATGATGTGTGAGAGCCGCTCCTTGACCCTCCCCCATGTACCCACTCCATTCATGGGGGCTGTGGACACTCAGGCTTTTGTAATCTAACTCACCCTGTGAGAGGCCTGAAAGTCTGTGCAGGCTCCATTCAGGGCGAGTCCAGGCCCTACCCACCCACCCCCCACACCAAGCTGAGGGTTCCTGTCCACTGGGAAAGCACTCTGGATTTCCAGACTCAGCCAGCCAGCCGTGGTTCCTGTGGCCAAGTTAATGAACCACAAAATGAGAAAGTTCACAAGAGAGAAAGCCCCTAGGGCAAGGCAGGTGGCAGCCAGACCAGGCAGCACCCCACCACGAGGACACTTGGGAATGCAGTCCCTGCAGGAATTAGTAACCCTGTTTTCTCCTTGAGGCACTCCTTTTGGGGTGAGGAGGGCAATGCTGAGCTTCGAAGGTCTCCTGAGGTGCCGTCCTGTGGCTGGCTGGGACTGAGAGGTGGTCACTTCTCCCCGGCGTCTTCTCTCGGCTTCTGAGTAATTTCCCAAGGCTATGAAATCTTCCTCGTATTGAGGAGAGAGGCTTTCCTTATTCCTGAGGCCTAGATCACGCCTCTGCTCCCGACTCTCACTCTTCCGGGATCAGGAAAGAAGTCAGCAGGGCATGTGGTGGGCCATACGTGTAATCCTAGCATAGCACTCAGGAGACTGAGGCAGGAGGATTGCTGCTTCCTCCAGGGAGCTGACCAACCTGCTTTGCCAAGCCCTCCACCCCCCAGATCCCCAAGGCATATAGCAGCAGGATAGTGTCTGAGAAGTCACAGTATCCTGGGACACACATCCGAAGATTTGTATCTGCTGTTTAAATAGCTGCTCTTTATTTCGGGGTTCCTTATTTTGGGACTCCATGTGTTATCACTAGAGGTGGTGTCCTTAAACCAGTAAAGAAAAAAAAAAGTCGAGGTCCCTTTGGCCATGGCTCAGCACACCACAGGAGACTATGTCATAGAGGGTAGAGATCACATTGGAGGAAATGGGCCTCCTAATGACTTCCCCTGTGCACAGGTCTGGGTACCTGGGTGGGGACACTGGTTCATGGTACAGCGCTTTCCTAGCGTGCTCCACGGAAAAAAGGGATCACTGGGCATGAACAATACTAAATCCAGTAGTATATCGATGTCAATTTGATTATGTATCAGAGAAGGGGTCTTTAGAACATGTGTGTGTCCCCCCCCTCCCACTCCAGGTGAAGAAGCCAGGGCAGGAACTCGCTCTGGAATACCACCTACACCTTTAAATTCTCTAGTTCCTGCTCGAGGACTTAGCACATTTCTTTGATGGAGAGGGAGATACAGAAGTCAGGGCTCAGCCTCACCCACACTCCACACAGGCCCTACCCCTGACCTCTGTCATCAGTGCATGAGTTTCTAACAGGATCCTTTGGTTTGGGTTTTTGCTCCATCTTGTTTTGAAACAGGCTCTCATTATATAAAGCTGGCCTCAAAGTCAGCGTGGCTTAGACTGGCCTTGACCATCTGATCTTCCGGCCTGTTCCCTCCCTAGTGCAGAGGGTGTGGGCTGAACAATAGTCCACCACCACAAACTGTGGTGCCACATGCCAGCCTGGGCTGCATAGCAAGCTTCAAGCCAGACACAGCTAAATAGACCTTGTTGAAGGAGGAAAAAGAGAGAGAGAGTCCACGGGTGCTTTATTTTTAGGAGTACTTGGTGGGCAGAGACAGAGATGGCTCCGTGGTTAAGAGCACTGGTGTTTCCTGCTTTTCCAGAGGCCCTGAGTTCGGTTTCCAGTACCCATGCTGCTTGGCTCACCACAGCCTATAACTCCACTTCCTGGGGATTCCACACTCTGAGGTCAACTGCACTCCCGTGCACGCAAACACACACACACAACTGTTAAAATGATAAAAAAAAAAAAAAATAAAAAAGTTTTTCACCAGGTGGTGGTGGTGCCCGCCTTTAATTCCAGCACTCTGGAGGCAGAGGCAGGTGAGTCTCTGTGAGTTCAAGGCCATCCTGATCTACAGAGTGAGTTCTGGAAGAGCCAAGACTACACAAAGGAACCCTGTCTCTCAAAATAATAATAATAATAAAAACAATAAAAAGAAAGAAAAGAAATGTTTTCCATAATCTGTAGTTTTCCATATAGAAAGATTGGACCAGATTGCCACAAGTCTTTAATCACTACTCGTGGGAGGCAGAGGCAGGTGGATCACTGTGAGTTCCAGGCCAAGCTCGTCTATATAGTGAGTTTAGGACAGCCAGGGCCGAACAGTCTAGGTTGATAGATGAAGGGATGACTGTTTCTAGTTGTAAAAATTTTAATTTTTTAAATTACTGTTTGTGTGTGTGTGTGTGTGTGTGTGTGTGTGTGTGTGCGTATGTGTGTGTGCATGCACGCACCATCATACATGCGTGGAGGTCAGAGCACAGCTTGCCTGAGGTGGTTCAACCTTCATTTTGTGGGTCCTGGGGATCGAACCCAGGTCATCAGGCTTGGC
>NC_022014.1:78460829-78465541 GCF_000317375.1 Microtus ochrogaster
AAATTCTGCTTTTAACAGACACTTGCAACGTGTCAGCCACGTCTCTAGAAAATGAAATAAAAAGAGCATATTAGCATTTAATCCTCATATCGTGTTACTAATCCCCACAGCACGGATGAGGAAACTGAGGGGTGAGAGGTCGGGAGGCCCACCCAAGGTCACACAGGCAAAGTGCTTGGGAAGCCTGAACTCAAACGCAAGCAGTCTACCTGTTTGTTTTGTTTTGTTTTGTTTTGTTGCTTTTTGGGGTTTTGTCTGTTTGTTTTGAGATAGGGTTTCTCTGTGTGATCCTGAACATCCTGGAACTCACTCTGCAGACAAACTCTGTTGCTGAGATTAAAGGCATGTGCCGCCATCACCCAACCAAGCTTCGTTTGCGTAATGTTACTTCAAGTTTGGCCAGAGTCCAAGAAGGGCCAAAAGATGCTAGTGGGATCTCTTCATCCCATTCCTATAGGTGGACAAAGAGAGAGAATTAAGACCAGAAGGCCACAGCCTGGAATAGAGCCTTTTACCCATCCCTCCACCAAAGAAGGGGGCTGGCTATTCGGGGTGCCCTGGTCAAGGTCCTTCCTGACATGGTGGACACTCCACAACATTATAAAGTCTCCGTTGCCCTTTTCCCGAAAGGAAATCTAGGAGAAGACACCCCGCAGTTCAGGAGAACTAGGCTGTCTTCATCCTGCCCTGCTGGCCCAGTCCTTCACCCTAGCCCTTGGCTGCTCCTCTGAGTGCCAGGCAGCCTTGCTGAGTTTCCTCATCCCACCCCATATTCCCTCCCAAATCATCTCACCCGCTAACTTTTGCCTATGCCTCTGTCTGCCTGGAGCGTCCTTCCACACCCTGACTCCTACCTGTCTTGTTCCTGCTTATTCCTCGGGACTCAGCTAAAATAAGCTCCGGGGAGCTGGCCTTGAGCTCTCCGCTAAGCCAGGTGTCACGTCTTTTTTGCATCCACAACACCCCGTGTGCAATGTCGCTCCTGCACACTCTCTGCCTTTGGTTTCATGTGTGACTTCACCAGGCTTAGGTTATCCGGGTATCACATCTGTGTCTCCAGTGTTGAATGCACACCTGATTGCTGTGGAATAATCTGTATGTACACTGGGAAGATGTGTCACTCAGATTAGTTTAATACAAAGCTGAACGGCCAATAGCTAGGCAGGATTTTGGGGGCAGAGAGGATGCTGGGAAGAAGAAGGGGGGGAGACACTAGGATTCAGAGCAAGCAGCATAGGCATTACAAAGCAAAGGTAACCGAACCACATTTTTTAAAAAAATAAATAAATAAAAAAGTTGGGGGCTGGAGAGATGGCTCAGAGGTTAAGAGCATTGCCTGTTCTTCCAGAGGTCCTGAGTTCAATTTCCAGCAACCACGTGGTGGCTCACAACCATCTGTAATGGGGTCTGGTGCCCTCTTCTGGCCTGCAGGCATACACACAGACAGAATATTGTATACATAATAAATAAATATTTAAAAAAGATTAAAAGATATAGGTTACTTTAAGTTATAAGAGCTGGTTAGAAATAAGCCCAAGCTATTGGCCAAGCTTTTATAATAATAAGTCTCTGTGTCATGATTTGGGAGCTGGCTGGAAAGACAGAGAAAGACTCACAATACCTGATACCTAGCAGATCCTAAATAGTTGATACAAGGGCTGCAGGAACTCTCCGCAACATGACCGCGAGAACCACTCAGACCCTGTGTCAAGTGAAGCTGTGTGTGAGCAGCAGGGAGCTGTCCTACCTCCTTCCCTGTGACTCTTTTCCTCCTAGCACAACTGACTCCACGATGGAAGTACTATTCAGGCCATACAACACAGAGACAGTGCCATCTGCCAAAATGAAGACATAATCTGTCCAAGTCCATAGTTCTAGGAAAGCCTCTAAATGTGCCAGCCTTGCCTTTTGGCTCCACAGTCCCACTTCTGGCTAACTGTGGTTAAGTGAAGTGTGTCCAGCCAGAGTATGGTTTTTGTATTTAAAAGCTCACGCTGAGAAAGGCTCAGTGGTACACTGAGAACCCCAACACCCAATGTCGCCTCTGGTTGTCTAATGGAGATCCTCTATTGGTTTAAACCCATGTCCTGGCCGTCTTCCCTGGTGGATGCCCTACAACACCTTGAGGCTGACTGTGTCCTCTGCATCTTGGCAGGGCTCAGGACCCGCCTATCACTCCTGCCTCCATTTCCACCTTCCCTGAATATGCTTTAGACTGTGGCCCATCAGCGGGTGTTGTGGTGAATACGTTTCTCGGCCCACACGAAGCAGCATGCATTGGGATAGCATCCATATCTGCTGGGGATTCTAGACTCCCTGGGCTTCTCAAGTCAGGGAGTGGAGAAACAGGTACTAAGAGGAGGGTGGGCATGGGCATGGGTTGTGAGCCATTCAAGGGTGGCTCACAACCAAAACTATAAGGGTAAAGTAGGCCCTAGGCGTGACACAGAGGGGGTGTCAACTCAGTAACCGTTTTATTAACATTCTTCAACATTAGTGCAAACCCCCACAATGGTCGGACTATCAAAACAGTAAATAAAGAGCAAATTCATAATGATGTTTGCATTACTCGTCTCCCCCTTGCTCGAATCTCAGACCTGAAATCAATAAAGTTTTATTCACAAAACTAGGTACCTACTCCATGGAAATTAATGATAAATGATCCCTGTCTCGAAAAAGCAAAAAAAAAAAAAAAAGATAAATGATTATATTTTCCAAAAACATTACACTGAACTTTCACCTGGATGGTTGAGCTTTCTGCCTTAAGGGGTTTTTTTTGTTGTTGTTGTTTTGGAGAAAGAGTCTCACTATATAGCCCTGGGCTAGCCCGAAGTTGGTTATGGAGACCAGGCTAGACCTGAACTCACAGATATCTGCACACTTCTGCCTCCCAAATACAGGGATTAAAGGTGTGAGCCACCGCACTCAGCTAATGCCTTAAGTTTTGTCCCAGGTGAGTGGTTTAGTCACTTCACCCTATTTGGGGGTGTCGTAGGTCTGGGGTTGCACAGGGACGTGGAATGTCTGCAGTGCCTGGACATCTGGCTGAGATGCCGACAGGACGCCTGCTTGGGCACCAGCACTCTGAGTGAAGTGTTAAATGACACCTGGCTAGCGGCTTGACCTTGCCAAAGTAAGTAATGAACTGCCAGGAGCACATGCCACCAGTTAAATCACTCTGGCTTCCTGCCAGGTGTTTCTAGAAGCCATATCTTCCTCACTGTGGCTGCTGAGCTCTTCCCGCCTGGAGGACAAGGCACACGATGTTTTTGTCTCCCATAGCAAAGCCACGCAGCTAGAAAAGACATAGGTGTCTGGATTTCTGCTTAGCTCATTCCAGTGAACCAGACATGTTTCCTAGGTGACTTCTGGGCCCATGACTCTTAGGTGGCCCAAGGCTCAGCGTTATAGATCCGTTTTCTGTCTTGGTACAAATAGAATGGGTGTGTTTGGCTCCCGTCTCCCCTACCCTCCTATGTGAAATCAGTTTCAGTTCTTCAGGGAAACCCTCACCAATACCCACAGGGCTCACTTCCTCTGCCTCAGAGCTTGTAGCCCAGTGTGTGGCTTAGTGTGGTGAACTCTGAGTCTGCTCTCTCTCTCTCTCTCTCTCTCTTTCTTGCTCTCACACATACACACACACATGCACACACATGCACACACACACACACACATGCACACACATGCACACACATGCACACACACACACACACACACATACCGGCAGTGGTGGCAAATACTTTTTTAATCCCAGCAGAGGCAGATGAATCTCTGAGTGTGAGACCACACTGGTCTATAGGGTAAGTTCCAGGTCAACTAGGGCTACACAGAGAAACTTGTCTCAAAACACACGCACACACACATGAGTGCATGCACACACACACACACACACACACACACACACGAGGATTTCAGTTCTGAGCTGGTCCATGAGTGGCAGGGGGTAAAGTGGTTTGGAGAATTTCCATAGGGAGATCTGAGCAGACATCAGTTCATCCCACACAGGGCACTGACCACAGACTAAAGAAACTGTTCCATCCCAGCTGACTTTTGAGAACTGGCTTCACTGGAGTCTCAGGTACACAGGTAAAGGGTTACTCACAGGAGGGTGAGTGACTCTCAGGCTCCTCCACCACCGATTACCCATCTCATCATGGTTGACAAACCACAAAAGCTACATCCCTGGAGCTTCCTGCCCAGGTGGCAGGCCACTCCACTGAAGAGCAGCTGCTCCGTCCCAACAAACAGTCACTGCTTGTAATCTTGGAAAGGAGCCTTGGGAGTCTTGTAGCTTTCTGAACTTCCCAGGTCTTGGCAGTTTGGGGAAACTTGAGCTTTGTATATTTTGTTAGTTTCCTGTCTTAAGGATTTCTCTCCTCCCTTCAGGAGGGACTGTTTCAGTTCAGAGTAAATAACTACTCAACACTCCACCCCTTCCTTCAGCTCTTACACTTAAATTCCTTCAGTTTAGATAGGGTGATATAGATGCCTGGTTGTTTCCTTCCTCTTAAGGCTGAGCATTGGGCCACTGTGGCACAGCAAGTCTCACAGCTGGACCAGTTACCAGTCTCCATGGTAACTCTGAACTTCTGCAGAGGAGGGGGAAAGGGATTCCTCCATGTCTAATGCAAACAGCAATATTCCACAGATGTAAACACAAACATTTAGACAGCTCTCTGAAAGGCGCACTACGTTCATTTAATAAAACAATC
>NC_022014.1:78465721-78472769 GCF_000317375.1 Microtus ochrogaster
AAAAAAAAAAAAAAAAAACAATCGTATCTGCATTCGTACTGGGGGGGCCTATGAACCCCTTAGACTTACAGTACCAGAAGTGGTGAGTCTCTCCTGAGAAGCAGTCCTAAGTCCATTCAGAGAGCAATTGGTAGATCCCATAATGATTGGGACAGCATTGCCTACGTGGGGACATCTTGCCTGGTTATGCAGGCAGCGTAGCTCACAGGCTCCAAATGGAAGAATGTCTGTCAGAGGCCACTCTCTAGCAAGCTATGTAGTGCCTTCTGGCACTGTGAAAGCCAGACAATAGGAAGAGAACTTCTAATTGGCTTAGTTGCAGCATGACTTCTTGATGCCCTGAACCAAAGTGTGTGGTGTCGCCGGCATTGTAACATCTGGTTCTGATACGCATCCGACAACTGTGAGAGTAGCGTGGTTTGTGGGGCCTCAGGCACTCTCCTGACTCACAACCTGTAATGAGTTGACTCAGGCCTGGTTTGTAAAAACAGACAGAAGACTATGACATTTTATGAAAGTGACACTTAGGTGGGTGTGGTGACATGTGCCCTTAATGCCAGCATGTGGGAGAAAGAGGGCGGTAGATCTCTGTGAGTTTGAGGTTACCTTAGTCTACATAGTGAGCTCCATCCAGGCCAGTCACGGCTACAGAGTGAGACTGTGTTTCAAAAAAGACAACAGAAATGTTAGCAACGACCCATATAGCATGAACGAGCAACAGTAGATACTGCTGCGGGGACAGGAGACACCAGCCCAGCTGGCCCTCCGTAAGACATCCAGCCGTCCCCCACCCACCACCTGTGGGCACTCCAGTGCTTCCACGGTACCCTGTGCGCCTCCTGCCCCACCCCACACCCCAGGCTAGGTGGGGTAGGTTTGTCCTTGCCTGAGCGGCAGGCATGAAAAACCTGTGCTCTTGCTTGCTGTACCGGCTGCTCAAGCTGGCTTCGCGGGCTTAACAGGCTCTGGGCTTGTGCCATGACCCTTGCCTCTCATTTAGCTACACGTGATTGTTGATGGAGCCCTGGGCTGAATACATTCTTCCAGGGAGAAATGTGCACAGCATACTCTGACGGAGTCACTGCTCGCTCCTGGGACAAACTTAGTCCTGATTGCCTGCACCACCACGGTGTCATTCACTCCTTCTTTCACACCGTTGGTGTGTGCGTGTGGTTGCTCAGGCTTTCGAAGCCTCACGAGCCCACAGGCGGCTGTCAGATTCCTCCCTAGGAACTCTGTCTCAATCCCGCCACATTTGCTTTAAGTAACGGAGACGGACCCAGCATCTGCCTTAGCACCTTCCCGCCTACTTGGCCTGCCAGCCTGTGTCATTCAGATCTTTAGTGCCTGTTGGGAGCATAGCCCGAAGATCCTGGCACCCGCAGAGCTCCGGAGAAACCAGGAATGATGAACATACAGGATTGTCTTTCCATTGCGAAACATGAAAAACCCAGTCTTCCAGCCAGAAAGCTGAGAACTGGAAATGGTTGACTCCCCGATGATCTGTTGGGTCAGGTCATAGCAAGCTCTTACAGCCAAGACTGGAGGAGGCTAGTAATCTAAATGACCCTGATAGCCAAAAGGCTCCCCCAAGCTCCCACAACTCAGACCAGAGGTGGTTAACAATGACCTCTACACTGTATGGCTGAGACCAGGATAGACCCTCCCCATCGTGGTCCAAGACCAGACCAGACCATAAATTATTTCTCTGACCAGAGGGGAAGTGTGAGAATAAGTGAGGCACAACTCACATGACTTTATCCAGAGGGAGTTTTCAGGGATCCCTCATGAAATCCTGAGTTCACATCCTGAAAATCACCCACCTTTATTCTCCAAACAGTCTTTATATCAAAACGCAAACCGAGGGGGAAATTCATTAGCATTCTGTCTCCTAGGTAGCCTGGAGAATGACTGTGGTCACATCCACACCTTTCTTGGCCCATTGTGTCACATCTTCCTGTCTTCCTGCTCTGTGTGCCTGCTCTGTCACGTTGACTGAAGTAACACCTCTTTTCCCAGGTGACCTCCCAAAATTACAAAGAAGGAGCAGAGCGACATTAGCATATCCTGACCTTTTGTTTAGGATGGCGTCAGTTTGTCTCAAAAGGCTAGGTGACCACCTTTTGCGTGGCAGGTGCAAACTGTGGCCTGAAATTCTGGCCACCATACAATGTAGAAATATGGGCCTGTATAATACGGCCCCACACCTCCCTCAGGCCCTTAACCTAGAATGGGTAACCTATCTCTAGAACTGCTCTTCTTGGAGGAAAGGACGTGTGCCTGAGTTGAGTTTCAACATAATTATGCTTCTTTGTGCACCAGGGATTGTATTACACAAGGAAATGTTTCTTCAGGTTGTACTGGGCTTAAATACATCGGGAATGATCCGCTGCCTATCATTAGACTCCCCGAAGCCTGATCCAGGTGATGAAGTCCATCTGCACTGAGTTTTCATTATCTCTTTGTGAGGTTCACTTCCCCATATGACACCTGCAGGGACCCCCCCCCAAGCACCTGTCTGTGCCATTCAGATCATCCAGAACCTCCCCTACCTCATGAAGATAACGTTTCACCCCAACCCAGAGGTCCCTTCCCGAGTGAGTCAGGGTTCTCTAAGGCAACAACACTGATAAGCGTGATCTCTGTATACACAGAAAGGGGATTTACTGGAATGGCTTACAGGCTCTGGTCCAGCTTATCCAACAATGGCTGGCTGTGAGCGGAAAGTTAAGAACCCGGTAGCTGCTCGGTCCACAAGACTGGAGGTCTCAGCTGGTCTTCAGTTTGTGCTAGGATCCCGAAGAAGTCGGCTCTAAAGCCAGCTAGCAAGGTGAGAGCGAGCAGGCAAAGAGCCAGAAAGCATAGAAGCTTCCTTCTTCTATGTCCTGACATAGCAGAAGGTGTGGTCCAGATTAAAGACGTGTCTTTTCCCAACAGAAAAGATCTGGGTTAAAGGTGTATCTTCCCACCCCAAAGATCCAGATTAGAAGTTGATCTTCCTACTTCAAATCAAGCAAAAATCCCTCACAGGTGTACCCTTCATTTTTAGATTTAATGTGTATGAGTGTTTTACCTGCATGTATGTACGTCACATGGGTGCAGTAACCATGATGGCCAGCAGAGAGCACTGGATCACCTGGAATTGAAATAACAGTTGTGAGCCACCATGTGGGTGCTGGAAACTTGAACCCAAATCCTCTGGAAGAGTGGCTAGTGTTCTCTACCACTGAGTCATCTCTCCAAGCCCTGGATTTTTTTTTTTGGTAGACCAGGCTGACTTTGAACTCCCAGAGATCCACCTGCCTCTGTCTCCCAACTGCTGGGATTAATCTTCGTGTGTACACAGTCCTATGTGACCCAGTGAACTGGGTATCACACACTGCCTGTCCTTCTGCTATCGTCTTCCAGTCCCTGGCATTCATGGGGACCTCAGCTTGCCATCACCCACCTCATCTGAGCCAGTCCATCAGTGAATTGGTTTCCTTTATACTGCCTGAATTTCTATAACCTTCATCTCAAGGAGGGACGGGTGGTGCTATCACCCTGTTCCTTTGCCTCTGTGCACTCAGTCTGAGTCCCCCAACCCCCTATCCCACAACCACACACATCGGGATCAATCCCTGTTAAAACGCCTTCCCTGACGCCAACAGCTCAGCTGTGGAGTGTTCCTGTCATTAGTGAAGACTCACAGGGCTGGACAGATGGCTCAGTGATGGAGGAAGGTCATTGGTTAAATAAAGAAACTGCCTTGGCCCTGATAGGACAGAAAATTAGGTAGGCGGAGTAAACAGAACAGAATGCTGGGAGGAAGAGGAAGTGAGCTTAGACTTGATAGCTCTCCTCTCTGGGGCAGACACGATGAAGCTCCGACCCAGGATGGACGTAGGGTAGAAACTTCCCAGTAAGCGCACCTTGGGGTGCTACACACATTAATAGAAATGGGTAATCAAGATGTAAGAATTAGCCAGTAAGAAGCTAGAGCTAATGGGCCAGACAGTGTTTAAATGAATACAATTTGTGTGTTCTTATTTAGGGTCATAAGCTAGCCAGGCACCTGGGAGCCGGACTGCAGGAATGCAGCCCACAGCTCCTTCAACAGCTCAGTGGTTAACAGCACCGACTGCCCTTCTAGGGGACCCAGATTCAAGCCCCAGCACCCGCAGGGCAGCTCACAACTGTTTGTAACTCCAGTTCTAGGGGATGCAAAACTTCTCATGACAAAAACACTAATACCCAAGCCCGCCATCCTTGTGCTGAACCATGGATTTTCCTTTCCTCCATATTAAAGGTTGGACCAGAGGTGAACCTTCTACCGCTTTTACTTTGCTCTTTACCTCCTTACCATCTGACTCTTCCCATGGGTTCCAAGGTTTTGTGTATGTGCATGTGCACCCTGAGTGCAGTACCTGTGGAGGCCAGAAGAGGGAGTCAGATTCCCAGAAGCTGGAGTTACAGGTGGTTGTGAGCCACCGATATGGGTGCTAGGAACCAAAGAGGAGCAACTAATCTTAACCCCTAAGCTATCTCTCCAGCCCCAAGAAATGTACTTTTTAAAAGTTAAAGTGGCTTCCATGCAGGCCGAAGACTAAGATGAGGGCCTCCATTAACACTGGAGGAGAAAGACAAAGAATCGTTCCTGGGGACAGGTGCAAAAGGGAGGGACATACATATGAGACACCCCAGCAGCCTGTCCCACCAAAGTGCACTGTTCCTGATGTCCCAGCAGAGGGCACTCTGAATGCACCAGGAACATCACAGAGGCCAAGAGCTGGGAAGAGGAACCCGTGGTTTTCAACTAACTAAAACATTTCCAAGACCCAGGAATCAATCAGCCATCCAAGGAGACAGAACTCCATTCTCTACCCGACCCATGAGCCAGATGGGTCTAACCTTAATACTGAGGTCAGTTCTCTGACCTTGTTAGTATTTGTATTACCCTGGAGGCTGGGCTGGCTGATTCCCTCAGAAACTGCCAAATTCTCATGGGAGAGCCCCAGCACATTAAGAGATGGATGCCTCAATCTGGAGGCCTTGAAACTGACACCTGAAGGCAGGTAGCTGAAGAGAAAGATCATAGGGAAAATTATCCTACAGACAGGAAGAAACCATACGTGCACAGGTGTCCAGTTGCTGGGCAACG
Source organism: Microtus ochrogaster (assembly GCF_000317375.1). Lineage (NCBI taxonomy): Eukaryota > Metazoa > Chordata > Mammalia > Rodentia > Cricetidae > Microtus > Microtus ochrogaster. The sequence goes on from NC_022014.1 coordinate 78,470,862, forward strand.
AACCATCGACTATGATGATTCCATACTGCTGATACAATAAGTAGACTTTCAATTACCAACCAACCATCGGCTATGATGATTTCATACTGCTGATACAATAAGTAGACTTTCAAATACCAGTCATTATTTTTTTCCTGCCACACTGACCCATCAAGAGACAAGGTCCTGCTGTATAACTTGGGATGGCCTCAAACTCACAATCCTCCTGCCTCACAATCCCAGGACTGGGATTACGGGTGTGCACCACCCTTACCAAATGTACTAGCTACTTATTATTAATTCCTGAGGACTTCTAATTTGGGGCAGACTCCTCCTTCTTGCTCTGAACATCATGGCAACCCTTATAACTCTGGGTCCATACCCAGCCTCCATTGGCAATGCCACAGGTGCTGTCAAAACTGGATCTGTGACTAGGCTGTTTGCTCAGTCCTACACTCTCAGGAGATAGGGTGACAAGAGCCCTGGGCAAGCCTAAGAATCCTGGCTCTGGACCTGCAGCCACCATGATCACACCCCAGCCCAGTGGGAGCCTCTGCCTGAAGAGGCATCTCAGTTCAGGATAGGAAGAAGGGTGTCCAGAAACCTATCCACTTCATCTTGACAAAGAGGAGGTCAAAGTTTAGGGTGGGGCTCCCCGGAGGTCCAAGGAAAGCTGTTTGACTTTTACACAGAAGACAAGGTGTCTCCAGATGTGAGTCCCCGCCAGAGCACAGGGTGAGGAGAAGAGACAGAGAGACCGCGTGGTGTGGAGATGCTGTCCTTCACAGAACTGTGCTGGGCTAGGGCAAGGGACAGCCAGATATTATAAGTACAGCCTTCACTGTCTCTGCTACAGGACTAACAGGACCACTGAGCAAATCTCATCCAGCAAATCCCATCTCTTCATCCCAGCCATGTATCTGAGGGAGCTCAGAATAAACTGACTCTCCCCATGTGAGAGTGGCCCGTGTTTGACAGGTAAAGAGAGAAAGAGAGAATACCAACACTGACTTGTGAACTGTCAGCCAAAACAATGATGCTCAAGCCCAAAGGTGGCCTCTACATGAAAGGTCCTTGCAGTTGGCATCAGGACAGCGACTCCCACTCAGTCTAGAGTGAAGCCATCCCACTGGGTGAAATTATGTCTTTTTGTAGGTTGGCTGAGGAAAAGCTTCTCCTGAAGGAGTACACTCATCTTTCCAAGTATTTGTGGGACATTTGTGTAGCTTCAGACGAGCGTCCATTCAACGCTTTGCCCTTTCTTTTGTTTCTTTATTTCAGAGCTGGAGTTGTTGGCCAGGATGCCTTGTGCTGGGAGCTGCCATCACTCTTGTCTACTTTTTCAAATGGGGTTGTTTGTTTTTCCTACTAGTGAGCTGAGGAAATTCTTTATGTTGTGAGTTTTGGCTGATTAATTAACCGACTAATTAATAAATGTGTACACGCATGTTTATGTGTGTTTATATGTGTGCAGGTGCAAAGTACGTATGTGCCCATACAGGTGGGGATCATAGGTCAACTTTGGGTGCTCCTCGGGAGTCACTCATCTTGTTCTGGGGGTCGGTTGTTTGGTTGGTTGGTTTGTTTTTTCGAGACAGGGTTTCTCTGTGTAGCCCTGGCTGTCCTGGAACTCGCTCTGTAGACCAAGCTGTCCTCAAATTCACAGAGATCCACCTGCCTCTCCCTCCCAAGTGCTGGGATTAAGGGCATGCACCATCACCACACCAGGCCTTGTTTTGTTTTTAAGAATTACTTTGTGGGCCGGGCGGTGGTGGTGCACGCCTTTAATCCTAGCACTCGGGAGGCAGAGGCAGGTGGATCTCTGTGAGTTCGAGACCAGCCTGGTCTACAGAGATAGTTCCAGGACAGGCTCCAAAGCCACAGAGAAACCCTGTCTCAAAAAAACAAAAAAACAAAAAAACAAAAAAA
>NC_022014.1:78472869-78474307 GCF_000317375.1 Microtus ochrogaster
CTGCCTAATGTCGGTTCTGGGAACCAAGTGTGAGTCCCCTGGAAGAGTAGCATGAAGAGAGGTTAGAGGACAACTTTTGGGAACTGGCTCTCTCTTCCCATCAAGTCAGACCTGAGAATTGAATTCATATCATCAGGCTTGGTTGCAAGCGCCTTTTATCCGTGGCGTCCGTCGTCTTTCCAGCCCAGAGGGATCCCTGCCTTCTCACTCCTACTTCTTGGGCCCTGAAGCCAGAAGAGAAACGCAAGGAAGCCAGAGAGTGTGCCTCTGGAGTACAAAAGCTATAGTGACCGGCAAATGTACTTGGATCCTGACCCTGGACAGTCAAAGCTACTAGGGTCCCTGGTCAGGTGACCCCCAAGTCCCCATGAGGCCAAAACTCCTACAGAAACCCCATCTGAACTCCCTGGTTGGTTGGAAGGTGGGTTCCACCCACAACAACTTGCAACCTGGCCTTCCCAGGCTTGCTTCTTCATCTGTTCCCCCGCCTCACCGTCCAAGGGACAGGGACTTACTGTGCGTCCCTGCCTCACCCTCCAAGCAATCTGCTGTCCCTGTGGCAGGAGGGTGGGGCAGCCGCCACAGGGTTAGAGGGAGTGGAGCAGCCTCTGGTCTCTTTAGGGCATAGGAGAGGATGACTGGGCAAGTTTCTCTGCCTCCAGAGTATCCCTGCCACCCTGTACAGAGTGCCTGTCCCTGACCGTCCTGTTGCACAACCCCTGCTGGTGATCTGCGGGTCCCTTCCTGACTGTGGTGGCTTCAGTGGGGGCAAAGAGCAGGAAAACCTGTGCCCAGCTCCAAAGCCTGGGGTGCCTGAGGACTGCGGTACCTTGAAGTGGGGGTTCTCCAAAGCAAGCCCCTGTCCTCTGGGGATAAATAGCAAGGCTGGGCCTGCCTAGGCGTTTGGGGCCGTACCTGGTGGGAGAGAAGAGAAGGACAGGCAGAAAGACCGAAGGTCATGTGCGGACATATGTGCACATCCATACTGCGTGAAACAGTAGCTGCAGCATTTCCCAAAGCGGCCTCTGGCATCTCTGTGAATGCCAGTGCAGAGGCGGGGGGGGGGGGGACTGAGTTCCTGCACATGGACACCGCCACCTGCCCAGCACTGCCCTGAGGTTCGGACTGATAGGGTAAAAAGTTTATCCAATTAGATGGAGATGGGAGACAGCTCAGTGGGTAAAGCACTTTCTGAGCAAGCATGAGGACTGGGGTTTGGATCCCCAGAAACCCAGGAAATGCCAGGTTGGCCGGTGGCCCACCTGTAATTCTAGCCTCAGGAAGCAGAAACCAGGTATCCCCCAGGCAAACTGGCTGTCTAGGCTAACCTACCAGTGAGCTCTGGGTTTGATAAAGAGAGCCTGCTCCAAAGAATAAGGTGGAAGAGCTAGGATTCCCACATCAGACTCAGGCCTGCATGCTATTTTTTTTTTTTTTT
>NC_022014.1:78474547-78490944 GCF_000317375.1 Microtus ochrogaster
TGCTTACAGACATGAGAAACATGCATACATACATGCTTACAGACATGAGAAACATGCATACATACATGCTTACAGACATGAGAAACATGCATACAGACATGCTTACAGACATGAGAAACATGCATACAGACATGCTTACAGGCATGAAAATGAGACAACTTTGGCCTGGAGAGATAACTCAGCGCTTAAGAGCACTGGCTACTCTTCCAAAAGACCTGGGTTCAGTTCCCAGCACCCACGTGATGGAGGCTCACAACCACCTGTAAATCTAGTCTGGGGTGGGGGGCTCCAATGTCCTTTCTGGCCTGGCTCTGAGGCCAGTCCTACCTGGCTAGGGCATCCCTGAGAGTTGAGGTTGACAGCTCCCTTGGCTTAACTTCACCCCCACTTAGAGAAAGTGAGAACGGAGAGTCTTGATTCTGTTTTCTCCGATTCCCAAGTATTCACCAGAGAGGGTCCATGATCTGTGGCTTTCAACAGGAGAGAAAGCCAGATCACCTTGGGTCTTGGGTTCTTTTGTCCCTTGGGAATCACAGATGGACCACATTAAAATTATCTTTGTGCTCAGCCTAGGGCTGATTGGGGGAAAGAAACAGACCCTGTTCCAAGTTAGGTGGGGGATGGAAGAAGTGAAAGGAGTTATCGAATGAGAAAATGACCCGTTCCAGTCAGTGTGAATACTAGGTTTTGCTTGTTTTGTTTTTCAAGACAGGGTTTCTCTCTGTAGCCCTGGCTGTCCTGGAACTCACTCTGTAGACCAGGCTGGCCTCGAACTCACAGAGATCCGCCTGCCTCTCCCTCCCAAGTGCTGGGATTAAAGGCGTGCGCCACCACCGCCTGGCTTACTTTTTATTTTACATTTATCTTATTTCATTTATTTATTGTTATTGTTCGGGGAGGGGGTGTGTGCGCATGGCATGTGGGTAGTAGTCAAACAATAACTTCAGAAGTCAGTTCTCACCTTCCAGTGTAGGTGCTGGGGATCAAACTCCCAAGTTCAGGTTTGTGCAGGAGGCATTTTCTCCTCTGGAGCCATCCAGTCATCCCAAAACCACTACTAAAGAGTGTTGTGGAATATTGCTTTAACTATGTAAAGATGTGTTACATTTGTTTAACAATGTAAAGACGTGTTGCTTTGCCTGTCTGAGGTGCCTGATGGGTCTAATAAAGAAAACCAACAGCCAAAAGCTAGGCGGGAGAGGGATAGGCAGATCTGGCAGGCAGAAAGAATAAATAGGAGGAGGAATCTAGGGAGGAGAGAGAAGAGAGGGATGTCCTGGGGTCAGTATTCAGGCAGCTGCCAGCCAGCTAGACACGGAGTAGAATATACAGAATGAAAGAAAAGTAGAAACCCCAAGGCAAACAGGCTCATTTAGGTTATAAGAACTCATGGAACAAGCATAAGCTTAGGCCAAGCATTCATAACTAATATACGTCTCTGTGTCATGATTTGGGAGCTGGTTGGCAGTCCAAAAACAACCCGATACAAAAAGAGTATGAGAAGGGCTAGTGTAGCGTAGCGCAATCAAGGTGGCTGGACTAAATCTTGAAAAACTGTGATTTCTCTTGGGCCAAGAACTTGAGAACCAGAGCAGCCAAGGTCCTAAAAGGGACCAGACGGAGCAGAGTGGGGGCTGAAGAATCACAGGAATGCATGTGTGTGACGCTGGCATTCTGGCAGCGTGAGAGGAGGCAGCTCTTCTACGGGAGGATGAATCTGCAGGGGTGCCAGAGGACACTCGGGGTCCTCGGAGCTCACACAAGGGTCCCTGTGTACAGAGGCGAAGCCTTGGCTCTGACTGACCTTGGTTTGGGGGCCCTGGAGCAGAGGTCTCCTAAGGTCTGGAGAAAGGAAAAGCCAGCAAGAGGCGATCCTAACCCTGACAGGACCGAGGAAGGTCGAGAGTACAGAGTATAAAGGTCACAGGCACCTGTGCTGTGCAGGCCTGATAAGGGCACTAAACGAGATTTCTCCATCTAGAGTGTGGTAATAGTTTGTTTGTAATCCAACAAATAAAACTTGCCTGAAGATCAGAGTGCAGGGCTGAGCCACTAGTTAGCTATAGAGGCCAGGCGGTGGTGGCACAGCACCTTTAATCCCAGTACTCCAGAGACAGACTGTAAATTCAAGGCCACTGTGAATTCAAGGCCACCCTGGGCTACGCGAGATTGAATCAGTCTAAAAGAGAAACAGAGCTCACACAAAGGTGACCCCAGTATATGGATCCCACGCCTTTAATCCTAGCTCTAGGGAGATGGAGACAGGAGTGATGTGGCTGGGTCAAGAGAGAAAAGAAGGCTCAAGGAGACAGGAACTCAGAGGAGTCTGAGAACTCAGTCCGAGGCAGTCGGAGGTTTCCTAGAGACAGGACCCCGCCCCTTTCTCTGACCGCTCAGTTTCCACTTCCTACGTCTGACTCAGGTTTTTATTACTAAAAACAATTAGAGTTCGTGCTACACTAGAGGCCTGCTCACAGGAGAGCAAGAAAGAACCAGAACTGGTCAGTGAGGAGAGGAAACTGTGAAGGGCAGGAGGAAGGGAGCCAGGCTTGTAAACTGGGGAAAATGAGCTAATACAAAGGTTTAAAGCCTGGGTGAGTTGGGGAGGGGGGCTGGCCTTGGGGAAGGGTGTAGAAACTTGACCTTGGGGTAGAGAGCCCCCAGAAGCACCTGTGGCTTTTCCATCTGCTTTGAGAACTAAGAGAGGGCAGAGCCAGTTTCCTGGGGCAGCTGCCTTCGAAGGCGCTCCTGCCTCTGCTGGGAGAAAGATGGCTTAGGGGTATTGCTGGTGCTAAATGTCCCATGCAGGGGAGCAGAAGGAAGCAGGTGATGCCTTCATCCTGGACATAGGCCCCTCACACATCCTGACACTATGATGGATAGAATAACCATCTAGGCAGAACCCCTAGGTCCTCTGTGCACAGATGGGGTTTGGAGCCTGGAAGAAGACAGCTTAGGGTAGATCCAGCTTAGGTGAACCACGAGCCGCTGTGCTGTGGGCCTACGGACCAATGTGTTTGTTTCTTCCCACGTGGTCAGAATGCGCTGACTATCAACAGAGTCCAAACAGTATCAGCGTCACTGACTTCACTCCTGGTGTCCCCTGGAGCCTGCAGCACACCGCCTTTAAGCCCTTCAGTACACTCTAGCTGCGGTGGCATGGGGTCCACACACATGCCACAGCGCTCTGGTGGATGTCATAGGACAGCCTTTAGGAGACAGCCCTGCCCTCTGTTTCGTTTTGAGGCAGGATCTCTCCTGTCATTTCTGCTGCTTCTCCACAAATTTCAGGGTAGCAGGTCCCCAACCTTCGCCTTCTGGGGAATCCTCCTGTCTCTGTCTCATATCCGGACACAGTTTGAGTAGTGGAGTTACAGATGCAAGCTGCCAGCTTCTGTTATTAATCACATTTATTTGCGTATACATAGATCAGAGGCAACTTTTGAGCATTCACGCTCTGTTTTCTCTTTCTTCCATATGGGTCCCAGGGGACTGGAGCCATTGGTCTCGGCCACAAGCGATTTTACCCACTGAGTCATCTCGTGAGCCAACATTCAGTCTTCCAACTTTTCTTTTTTTTTTTTTTTTGGTTTTTTGATTTTTGAGACAGGGTTTCTCTGTGGCTTTGGAGCCTGTACTGGAACTAGCTCTGTAGACCAGGCTGGTCTCGAACTCACAGTGATCCGCCTGTCTCTGCCTCCCAAGTGCTGGGATTAAAGGCGTGTGCCACCATCGCCTGGCTCAGTCTTCTAACTTTTCATGTGGCCTCTGGGGACCCATCCTCAGGACGTCAGGCATGCTGACCAGCACTTTGACCCTCTGAGTCGCCTCCCCAAGCCCTTCCAGTCTACCGATAGCTCTAAGATTCAAGTTATGCCAGCTGGTGGTGGCACACACCTTTAATCCCAGCATCTGAGAGGCAGAGGCGGAAGGAGCTCTGAGTTTGAGGCCGACCTGGTCTACAGAGCGAGTTACAGGACCGAGAAACCCTGTCTTGGTGGGGGAGGGTGCACAACTTGACTCACATTAGGGGCTGGAGAGATGATTCAGTTGATAGGAACACTGACGGCTCCTGCCGAGGACTTGACTTCAATTCCCGGTACCCACCGCAGACAGCCCACGGTTGTCCATAACTTGAGCTCCAGGGAATCCAGTACCTCTGGCCTCCATGGACACATGCACTCACATGTAGACACACATTCTTAAAAATAATACAAATAGGGGGCTGGAGAGATGGCTCAGAGGTTAAGAGCACTGACTGTTCTTCCAAAGGTCCTGAGTTCAATTCCTAGCAACCATATGGTGGCTCACAACCATCTGTAATGGGGTCTGGTGCCCTCTTCTGGCCTGCAGACATACATGGAAGGAATGCTGTATATATAATAAATAAATAAATAGATAAATAAATAGATAAATAAATAAATAAATAAATAAATAAATAAATAAATAAATAATACAAATAGTGCTGGACAGTGGTGGTGCACTCCTTTAATCCCAGCACTCGGGAGGCAGAGGCAGGCCAGCCTGGTCTACAAAGTAAGTTCCAGGTCAAGCTCCAAAGCTACAGAGAAACCCTATCTTGAAAAAACCAAAACCAGGGGCTAGAGAGATGGCTCAGCAGTTAGGAGCATTGCCTGGTCTTCCAAGGGTCCTGAGTTCAATTCCCAGCAACCACATGGTGGTTCACAACCATCTGTAATGAGGTCTGGTGCCCTCTTCTGGCCTGCAGGCATACACACAGACAGAATATTGTATACATAATAAATAAATATTTTAAAAAGAAAAAGAAAAAACTAAAAATAAAAATAAACCACAAATAAATCTTTAAAAAAAAAAAAGAGTCAGCCATTTGGTGGTGGAACACCCCTTTAATTCCAGAATTTAGGAGGCAGAGGCAGGTGAATTCAAGGCTGGTTTACAAAGCTAATTTCAGGACTGAAAAAGTCCTTTCTCAAAAAAAAGAAAGAAAGAAGAAAGAAAACTCGAGTTACATCACATTATACCTCACAGAACACACAGGTTACAGATGATCTTGAAGAGGAAGTACGGGGGGGCGGGGGGCACGAATAAAGAAGCCGTCACAGCACAGCGGGGCAGAGTCAGCAAGGGACTGGCGGACAGACAGACAGGCGATGGAAAGGCAGAGCGCCTTACCCCCACCTGCTACTGGCTTGAACAGACCACAGGCTGAGCTGAGTCGGGGACAGTTGCGAGTGTCACCTGGCAATCTGTTGGGCCGAGGCTGTGAGATGTGGAGGGTCAGACACGGACTCAGAACTGGTGTTCCGTTACACTCCACCCTGTCTCTCTTCTTATGTCTTTGACAAGGAGGTTGCATTGTTCCTCGGTCTGGTGTGCCCAGAGCTCACAAAAGGCATGAGTGGGCATGAGTAAGTCTTATGGTGGTCTCCACAAATGATGGTGCTCGCGGGCATAAGCGAGAGGCTGCAGCTGGAAGCTTGGTGTGGGAGACTGAGTGAGGCAGGAGAACTGCCACCCATTCAAGGCCAACACTGACTACATTTAGAGAGTCGTGGGCTACCCTAAACTATGGAAGAAAGACTTCCTTTTACAGTATTAACTAATTAAGTCAGGTATAGTGATGCACACCTTTAATCCTACCCCTCAGGAGGTAGAGGCAGTTGGATCTCTGAGAGACAGAGGAAGGAAAGAAAAAGGGATGGGCAGAGGAAATGCAATTAAGGGAGCGGGGAAGATGGTGTCATATTTCTATGTATGTGGGGTGTGCTCAGAAAAACGTCCTTAGCAACAGGATTCAGCCGAGCTGTGTAGCTCAGACTCTTGGTCTTCAATACCTCGTAAAAGGAGTATTATAAGGCAGTTCCAAAAGGAAGGAATGTTGTATACATAATAAATAAATAAATCTAAAAAAAACAAAACAACAAAAGGCTCCCCTTGCAGCCTTCAGGCCCCGTGTCCTTGCTGAGTGCCCTCTGTAACAGCTTGCTTACTGAAGGTGAACTGGGTTGATCCTGAGGTGTGGCGAAAATTGGTGTTGGAATGAAGGCAGCTTGGTACGAAGGTTGAAAACAGATCCATATCCAGCTTGAGAGACACCAGAACCTTACTGACCCATGGTCCACTCATCTGGAAACAGTTATCAAGTGATTTAGAAGGCGCTGCCTGCCAGTTCCCAGGTGATGTAATAGCTAGAGAGAATTCCACTGACCCACCTGTGCCATTGGCCACTGCCCGCCCCGCCCCAGCGGCTTTCCTGCCACCTCCAGTCAGGCTGTCCCTGGGAAGAGGGTGGAAGGAAATGCCAAGGCCAATGCAAAGGCCTCTTGCCGCCTCCCAGGGGGCGGTGCCCCTCCTTGATACTCGGGGCTGGAGTATAAGGAAGAAGCAGTTTGAGTCACCCAGGCAGGGTGGCAGGTGGGCTGAGGGAGGGCTGGCAGCCTGCCAACCACAGCCTCCCATTCTCTTCTCTACCCGGCTGTGGTCACAAAGTAACCATAAGGCTGTGGCGATCCTAGGAGCTGAGAATGCCCCAGGTTCTGGAACAACCAGATGGCCGATGGGCCTGGGTAGTCCTGCTGACTTGTATGGTCGCCCAGGCCCTCACCTTGGGCTTCCCTTCCTGCATCGGCGTCTTCTTCACTGATCTGCAGCGTGACTTCCAGGCCACCAACAGTGAGACCTCATGGTTTCCCTCTATCATGGGGGCCATGCTCCATGGTGGGGGTGAGCATCTCGAAGAGGGGGTGAGGGAAAAGGGACGAAAGGGTCTGTTGGGGACTCTGTGGGTGGGGGACACACGATCTTCCTGACTTATGAGGTCCCTCTCTCTGAGGCTATAGGCTTCACCTCCTGGATGTATCCCCGAGATTTGCTCGATTTGATCAGGGCCTGGCCCCCCTGGCTAGGATCCAGTCCTGTTCCTAGAAGTCTGTGCTGCATTGGGATTGGAAAGTGGGGGTGGCACCTGAGGCACACAGCCAGGTAATGATTCCAGAGTCCTCCTGGTGACTGATCTAGAGCAGAGGCATGCAATGACAGGCTGAGTAACCGCTGGCATTAGGACCAGCAGTCCCAGGCCAGGCTGTCTCTCGGGACATTTCCTTCCCTCCAATAAGGAGATAATAGCCAGCATCCTGCCCAGGGCCCATGTGACGTGACGGGGAGACCTCGTGCGTCCTGGAGCTAGTAAGAGCTAGGAAGTATATGGGGCTGTGAATTGTTAGTATATTAGAGATCCTCACTGCGGCTTCAGGATAGGAAAGGCAAGCCATAAAGAGGGGACACAGGAAAAGCCACCCCCACACACAAAGTCTGGAGCTTAGAGAGAAGACAGACCGCATCTTCCCCTTCTCCGTGTTCTCCAGCCACACCAAGTGGCACCAGGGACATCTTCCCAACACCTAGGAGGGTTATGCTATAGAAAGAGACCTCAAAGGGGGCTCGGTCAATGAGAGCAAAGCCAATTATCCACAGGACTCTCTCTCTCTCTCTCTCTCTCTCTCTCTCCACACACACACACACACACACACACACACACACACGTTTGTTTGGCTTTACTGATCCCAGCTCCCCAGCAACCTTTCTGCCACTCCCTCCATCAGAGTAATGATTGGTTATTCTAGATACTTCTCTTACACGGAGAAAAAAGGAAATTAGCAGAGAGAGGGTGATGGTGCAGCATGGGGATTGTCAACCTCCATGATTGCCCTAGAATGTGTGGCCTCCTGGCCTTCAGGGCTGGGGAGTCCAGTGGGAATCTCAGGTGGATCTTTATCATGCAGGTCGAGGAGGGGTCTCAATGAGAGACTGGAGACTAGGCATTCCATGGAAACCCCAACTCACCAGCCAGCTTTGGCCTCACTATCCTGTTGCAGACACATACAACTTCTGTTAGTGTGAGATTCCTGCCTGGCAATCTTCTCGCCTACATAAGTGTGCTAAGTCTGTTGCTCACCCAAAATATTGGCCAGTAAAGGAAGGAACGCAAACACCAAGGGCAAGGCCAGCAGAGATTGAGGAGGGAACAATACCCAGCCAGGCAGAGGGCACAGGTGGCTCAAGATCTCCACTCCAGCTCCACACCCTCCTCACCTGTGATTTGGAGCTCTTCCCAAGGTCACCTTCCCGCGTCAGGTAAAGTCCCAGAGGTGGGGAAGACCCACGGGCCAGCAGTCACACCCCTTCCAAGGCTTGTTTCAGTTCTGCCGCTGCGAGAGCAGCCTCGACAGGACTGTTTCTGAGTGTCAGTTCTGCCGCTGCGAAAGCAGCCTTGGCAGGACTGTTTCTGAGTGACAGACCGTTACCCTCCCTCTGTTGTTCTCGTGTCTACACTGGCTCATACCACACTTCCTCCCATCAAAGATCCACATACACGTGCTGTGTGTGCATACACTTTCTCTGCCCTCCTAAGTTATCACGAGAAACTCCATTGTATGTGTTCCCTGGGGGCAGGATGCTCAAAGATGTGGGTCTGTGAGATCTAGGAACAGCTGGCCAATCTGGCTGGTTTCTACTTGCCAGATGTAGTAGGGCTACTAAGAAAGCAATTGGGGGTGAGACAACCCCTTCTCCACAGGGAGCTAATTGTTTAAGTTTGGATTCAGGGAGCAACAATTTGGATCCCTTCCTTCCTTCCTTCCTTCTTTTTCTCTCAGTTGCCTCTCTATATCCCTCAGATCAGAATCTCCCTGCTTCCAGCCTCTCTCTGTTTCTCTCTCCCTCTCCCAGTATATCTCCGTTTTCAATCGTTCTCTCTCTCTCCCAATCAATCTCTCTGTCTTGCTGTGTGTTCCAAAGACAGAGCCCAAGGCCTACAGCTGAACATCCTCTCGCCCCCTGAGCTACCAGTCCTAGGTACATAGACTGGGTAATGGCTGGAACCAGCGACCGAGGGCAGAGGGAATCTGGCCTGATCTGTCTCCCTGACACTCCAAAGCTCAGAGCAAGGAGGTGCAGAGTGGTCCAGGACCCCAGTCAAAGGCACGAGGTTGGAAAGTGAGGGGTCCAATCTTGCAGAAGACTGTGGAGTTGGTGAGAACAAGACCTGGAGGTGCAGACTGAGACCAAGTGTTCTAGGGGGTTCTTTCTGGGGCGAACCCCAAGCCACGGTGTGATGCTCATGTAGGTCATGATCCCAGATCGGTAGACCCACATGGAATTGTTCTCAGCTTAGGTGAGTGGAGGGTTCTATATGCCCTTTAGATGTCCTTATTGTGGTCACCTCGTCTATCCACTCATTCTCTAGGGGAGGAAACTGAGGCAGAAAGGAGCGTCAAGCCTTCCTAGAACCACATGGCCAGCCTGTGGCAGGGTGGAGACCAGAAGCCAAGCTAGCAGATTTTAGTTCTCTCTTAAGGCCTGGCTAGTTTCTCCCAGAACCCATCTCCCAGCCCTACTGTGCCCTGACTCCAGACCTCCTCACCCACGGCCACTGGTCTTGCCTACAGGACCCCTGTGCAGCATCCTGATAAAACGTTTTGGCTGCCGAGTCACCATGATGCTGGGAGGCATGCTGTCTAGCCTGGGCATGGTGGCCAGCTCCTTCTCTGGCTCGCTCAACCAGCTCTTCCTCACAGCAGGATTGATCACAGGTAACTGTCACGCTACTCAAAGGCGCAGGGTGGGTGGGATTGCTGTCAGCCCAGGGGAGAAGACAGTCAGGGGATAGATCCATTAGAATGTTTAAATGCTTGAGAGTACGGGAGAGGACAAGGCTGGGCATGTGAGACCCTCCCGGCCTGAGGGGATGGGACCACCGCAAGAAGTGAGTCAGGAGGAAAGATATCCGGGGCTACATAATGAGATCCTATCTTAAGGATCATTGTGAGTTTGAGGCCAGACTGGACTACATAGTGTCAAACCACTTTAAGCTACAGAGTGAAATGGCTGGAACTTTGTAATTCTAGATGTAGACCAGGTTGGCCTCAAACTCACAGAGATGTGCCTGCACAGCCTCCAGAGTGCTAGGATTAAAGGCATGCGCCACCACAAAGAACGGTCCAGTAAAGAGGGGAAAAAAATGATGCAAACCAGAGAATTTACTTGTGGGAGGGGCTGGATTACTGGTGGGAGGAGCTGGATTGCTGCTGGGAGGGGCTTGATTATTAGTGGGAGGGGCTCGATCGCTAGTGAGCGAGGAGACAGGACAAAGGACAGAAATAGAGATTTAACCCTGAGGCCGTGTGTGAGCCACTGCCCCACGGACAGCGGACAGAGGAGTGAGGGGGTCAGGAACCAGGCTTTGGACTGCAGAGGAAGAGACCTAGATTGCCACCTATCCAGGCAGGTGGGAGACTGAGTATGTAGTGGCACAGGGCTGGGGGATTCCTTTTGGGAGCTTTTTCTCCAGCACTGACCACTATGGGGCAGAGGAGGCACAGAAAGAAGCAAGAGACCCCTCTGGGGAGGTGGTGTCCAGGCAGAAGGCAAGACCCTGGGAAAGGTCACAAATATGGGATCAGTTTGCTGTCCAGAGGAGGAGGAGCATGTAGGGTTTGGTCCTTGTGATTGACAGGAGTGGCTTCAGACGGATCCCAAGACTTAGGCCAAAGTGAAACCGCGGTCTTCCGGGATGGAGGAAACTCTTAGGTTGTTTAAGTGTGAAGGAAATCTTTGGGAGGCATTCATAGCTGATGTTAAAATGTCACTGTGAAGAGCTCGAGAAACGGCTCAGTGGCTGAGTGTATACTGCTTTTGCAGAGAACCTGAGTTTAGTTCTTAGAACCCATGTTAAGAACACCATCATTCCAGCCCCAGAGGATCTGACGCTTCTGACCTCTGCAGGCATGGAACTCAGACACACACACACATATATACATATGTGCAATTAAAAATAAAAATAAATCTAGGGTCAGAAGAGATGGCTCAACAGTTAAGAGCACTGGTTGCTCTGGCAAGAGGACTTGGGTTCAGTTCCCTGGACCCACAAGGTGGCTCATAACCATCTGTAACTCCAGTTCCAGAAGATCCTATGTCCTCTTTGGAGCTCCACAAGTACCAGGCATGAACATGGTGCATAGACACACATGCAGACACAACACTCATACACATAAAATTAATAACTCTAGAAGAAAAATTATTTGAGTCAAAGTCTTACTATGGAGCCCTGACTGGCTTGGAACTCCCTATGAAGATCAGGATGGCCTTGAACTCATAGAGATCTACCTGCCTCTGCCTCCTGAGTTCTGGGATTAAAGGCATGCACCATAATAATACCTGGATTAAAAAAAAAAAGATAAAGTTATTGTAGTGCTGCACAGAGAACTGGGAGGAAGAGCTCAGTGAGAAGCTCGCAGGCAGGTCGTCAGGTACCTTCCATCATGGGAACTTGGAAGTGTATCTGGCCTAGTGCCAAAGGAGACAGTCATGGAACATGAGCCAAGACCCCTACTCCGTGTGGAGCTGGAAAGTCCTAGAATGTCCCTGAGCTGATGTCCCCTCTCGCACTACAGGCCTGGGCATGTGTTTCAGCTTCCAGTCAAGCATCACAGTGATGGGCTTGTATTTTGTCCGCCGCCGGCCCCTGGCCAATGCCCTGGTCTCCATAGGCAACTCTCTGGGTGTCACTCTCTGGCCGCTGCTGGCACGATACCTTCTGGAAACACTGGGCTGGAGAGGCGCCTTCCTCATCTTTGGTGGCATCCTTCTTCACTGCTGTGTATGTGGAGCCATCCTGAGGCCCGTTGCCACCCACGTGGCCTCTGAGCCCAAAGAGGATCCCCCTCCATCTCCCAAGACACCTACGCGCAGCTGCCTGGCAACGTGCGTCTCAACCATCCGGTACCACCTGGCCTTGGACCTCCTTCGGCACAATATGGGCTTCTGCATATATGTAGTGGGTGTGACGTGGATGACGCTAGGCTTCCCACTGCCACATATCTTCCTGGTGCCGTACGCCATGCACCACGGGGTGGACCAGTATTGGGCGGCCATGCTCATGTCAGTCGTCGGCTTCTGCAACATCTTTTTGCGGCCGGTGGCGGGGCTACTGGCAGGCAGGAAGAGTTTGGCTGCCTACCGGAAGTATCTGTTCACCGCGGCGATCCTTGTCAACGGGCTCACCAACCTAATATGCACAGTGTCGGCTGACTTCTCGGTGCTCCTGAGCTATTGCCTGGTGTACAGCCTGTCCATGTGCGTCATCGGGATCCTCATCTTCGAGGTCCTCATGGACACTGTCCCAATGGACCGGTTCCCCAGTGCGCTGGGCCTCTTCACTGTCTTATGTGGCGTGGCTTCTCTCATCTCTCCACCACTGGCTGGTGAGAGCCGGGGAGGGAGGGCAGCTAGGCGTAGGTAGGGCCTGTATAGGTAGGACATAGGGAGCAAAGCAAAGGAGAACGTCTGAGCAGATTTGAGCTCAGTCTACCATTGCCACAAAGGGACTTGAATCTGTGATCCTCACCTTTCCCCCAGAAGATCAGAGACCATGCTATAGTGTGTTATCTACCTGACAATCAAGGTACGAAAATATAGGCTTGGCGAGACTTGGTGATACAAGCCTGTCATCCCATCAGTTGGGAAATGGAGGCAGGAAGGTCAAGAGTTCAAGGTCACCCTTGGCTACAGAGCAAGTTTGAGGCCAGCCTGGGCTATGTGAGACCCTGTCTCAGCCTCCCCGTCAGAGAAAAGAGAGACACAGAGAGAGAACTAAGAGCACTTGCTACTCTTACAAAGGACCGGGTTCCTTGCTGACACCCATGTGGTAGTTCACAACTGTTCATAACTCCAGCTCCAGGGAGTACAGCGCCCTCTTCAGGCCTCCACAGTACACTTATAGACATGCAGGTAAAACACCTATAGTACATAAATGAATCTCTTTTTTTTTTTTTTTTTTTTTGGTTTTTCGAGACAGGGTTTCTCTGTGGTTTTGGAGCCTGGCCTGGAACTAGCTCTTATAGACCAGGCTGGTCTCGAACTCACAGAGATCCGCCTGCCTCTGCCTCCCGAGTGCTGGGATTAAAGGCGTGTGCCACCAACGCCTGGCAAATGAATCTCTTTTAAGGGAGGGAGAGGCTGGAGAGATGGCTCAACAGTTAAAAGCACTGTTGCTCTTGCTGAGGACCTGGGTTCAGTTCCCAATACCCAGTGATGGCTTCAGGGGGTTCAATGCCCCCTTCAGGCCTCTGTGGGTACTGCACACATGTGACATGCATTTACACATGAACACAAAATATTCATACACTTAAGGTAAGTTTTTTGGTTTTTTTTTGTTTGTTTGTTTTTTTGGTTTTTCAAGACAGACAGGGTTTCTCTGTAGCTTTGAAGACTGTCCTGGAACTAGCTATTGTAGACCAGACTGGCCTCAAAATCACAGAGATCCGCCTGCCTCTGCCTCCCAAGTGCTGGGATTAAAGGCATGCGCCACCACCGCCCAGATTAGTAAAAGATTTTTTTAAGGAAGGGGAGAGAAGGAAGGAGAAACAGAGGGAAGAGTTTTGCACTCCAGGCCTATGTGAATCTGTCGTCATCTTTTCTGCCCCTCTTCTCCTATCAGTGAAGCACAATGATAAAAGGCACCGCCTTGCAGTAAGGATCCCAAGGTCCGAAGCAAAGGGTACACTCACGGATAAGAGGGATAGGAGCCCTACCTGCATTTACTGTAATTAAGAGCCTGGCTCTCCCGCCTGTGAGTCCCAGGCAATTGCTCTTTCTCTCTGAGCTAGAATGCCAGCTACCGAACGCAGAGGGGAACACGTCCAGTTCTAGCCAGACCAGGCACAGAGTGCACCCGCTCAAAGCTCTACTCTTGGGCCTGACCTTCAGGAATGGCCGCAAAGGGACACGTGGGGGCTGACGCTAGGAGGAAAACAAGCAGAATTTGTAAGATGAGGCCCATAGGGGAAGGCTACTGCACACTGCACACCTGAGGGAGACCATCAGGGCGGGTGGGAGAAAGCTGGTCCTGGGGGTAGCTGGCACTCAAGCGGTGTGCCCGTGACTGTGGCCAGACTATCTACACTCAGCTCAATGAACTGCTTTTTTGGTTTTTCGGCTTTGTTTTGTTGTTGCTGCTGCTGTTTTGTTTTGTTTTGGGTTTTTTGTTTTGTTTTTGTTGTTGTTCTGTTTTCTTGAGACAGGATTTCTCTGTGTAGCCCTGGCCATCCTGGAACTCATGCTGTAGACCAGGCTGGCCTCGAACTCATATATTCACCTGCCTCTGCCTCCCAAGTGCTGGGACTAAAGGTGTGCGCCCTCATCACCCAGTATCAGTGAGTTCCAGTTTCCCAGGAAGCTCTGCAGGCAAATGAATGCCTAAAAAGATAGGGTTAGGGCCAAAAGTCATGGCTGGGCAAACAGCTCGGATTCCACTGACCCTTCTCTCCGTTTGCCCTGTCAAGAAGGGTAAAGGGGCTTTAGGTTCTCTCCTGAGGAGGACATCTGCCTAGGCCAGAAGCCAGGTGTTTCCTCCCCTCCTTTTATTCCACAAGTATCTACTGTGCACCTCCAAGGTACCAGCCCCAGTTTCTTGTGAATCTAAAATCTCTACCCTCCTCAAATACACAAGTTAGTTGGAGGACCCCTTCTAGCTTCTGTGGGGGAGTAACTCGTTTTCTGTCCCTCAGGGCTCCTGCTGGACATGACCAACAACTTCAAGTCCATTTTCTACGCCTCAAGCTTCTTGCTCATCTCAGCCTCCCTCTTCATTGGCGGGGGCTTCTACGCCGAGGAGAAGAAGAAGAAGAAGAAGAAGAAGCTGAAGCAAAATGGGCAAGCCAAGGTGGAAGATACCATCTCGGAGTCTGCCCCAATGCAGGGTCTTAGCTCAGAAGACAAGGACGGTGCCAGGAAGCAACTGTGCCCTGAAAGCATATGCTACGTGACCAGTGTCTGAACTCCAGAGGTCACATGTGACCTGCCTCCAAGCTGAGCTCTGGGGTCCGTGAGAGACCTTCCTTCCAGGAAGCAGAGTGTAGAAATGGGCCTTCCTGGCCTTCTTCCTTGGGTCCCAAGAAGATGGATCTGAGTCCTACGTGAGCAGCTATGCCTGGCTCATCTGTGCTGTCTCTCACAGTTGCTCCTACCTGACACCATAGGTCTTCCCACCCAGCCTTCCTGTGTCAACTCTCTTCGTCCTCCCTGGCCTCCAGAGAATTTTGAAGAATTTTCCTTTCTTCCAAGAACTTTCTCCTCTTCTCTTCCCAAATAATCAGCCCTGACCCCTTAGGTCAGGAAGATTAAGGGAGTTGCTTCAAGAGGTGGAGCCTCACGTTGACTGAAGCCATAGGAGAGGCAGAGATGGAGGGTCGGGATGAGAACATGGCCTCAATACAGGATGTGGTCAAACTGGCTGTTTGGTGGCGCTCTGGTCCTAACACCTCTGGAGAGGAAACTGCTGTCTTGCAGGGCTCCTCCTGCTTGGGCCTCAGAATTTATGAAGTCTGAGGAGTCTTCTGCCATCAAGCAGGGCCTGAACCAGCATCTTCTCTTTTACCCCACTCTGTATCCACATAGGGAAAGGCAGACATTTGACTGACCAAGAGGCAGGAAGGCCGGCCGGCTAGGCAGCCTACAGGACACTGTAAAACTGGGCTTGAGCAAACAGTAGCCTGTGCTCTGTTCTTGGCCTTCTGAGGTTCCCCTTTCATGGGGATGTGTTGGAGGTATCAACCCTGAGGCAGTCGCGGGCTAAATCTGCCGCGGTTGTTGCTAGCCTGACCCCGAGGAGTTATGCCCACATAGACACTTCTGTGCTGCCCTCTGAGGTCAGCACACAGGGCTGTCTGTCATCAGCCCAGGCTTGTTCCAGCAGGGCACTCCAGGGAATGGGAAAACAGACTGTTTGAATTATACACAAAAACATTCCCTGCAGGCAGCGGGTCATAAACTCTGAACTAATAAAGAGGAAAAGAGGCCTGAGTAAATTTCCTCTGCTCTCCCAGCTTGGCAGAAACTTCTTGGTCTTGTTTGTTGGTTCAAGCTCAACCAGGCTCCAGCGAGAAAACCTTATCAGGAAAAATGACTTTATTTTCATGGCTCACGCCATCTTTCCTCCTCCACATATCCATCTGGCATGACTAAGCATCTTTAGGACTAGCCTAGCTCCTCTAAGATGCTGTTGCTAGTGCCCCCTCATGGCCAAAGGCAGTACTGCAGCGGTGCACTCGCTTCGTGGTCACTATCTCTAGACCTTGGATGGAGGATGGTAAAGGTGCTTACTGCCAAGCCTGGCAATTTGGGGTTGATCCCAGGAACCCGCGTGGTGGTAGGAGAGGTCCCACTACCACAAGTCATTCTCTGGTCTCCACAGGTACACTGTGGCACGCACACACAAACACAAAAATAAATACACATAAAAATAATTTTTAAAAAAGTTTGGCCTGGCCGGGCGGTGGTGGCGCACGCCTTTAATCCCAGCACTCGGGAGGCAGAGGCAGGCGGATCTCTGTGAGTTCGAGACCAGCCTGGTCTACAGA
>NC_022014.1:78491699-78506074 GCF_000317375.1 Microtus ochrogaster
GTGGCGCACGCCTTTAATCCCAGCACTCAGGAGGCAGAGGCAGGCAGATCTCTGTGAGTTTGAGGCCAGCCTGGTCTACAAGAGATAGTTCCAGGGCAGGAACCAAAAGTTACAGAGAAACCCTGTCTCGAAAACCAAAAAAAAAAAAAGAAAGAAAGAAAGAAAGAAAAACAAACAAACAGAAAAAAAAGAAATATCTGGGTGAAAGTCCTTAACAAGTATTTATTGAGCATCTACTGTGTTCCAGGGACTGGACAGAGAATGAATCCAAGTCACTCTGCCTTCAGCACAAATCCAAAGGCTGAGGTTCTTTCCCAAAGGACCCTGCAAACAAGGGAGACTTGAATGGCCTTTGAGATCCCAGAACCCACACTTTGCTGATCCCCTCAAAAAATCTTCTAGGGATGGTCTGAGACCTTTCCCGGCCACATAAGGGTGGAACTTGCTTCCCTGTTGTTCCCCAAGTTTCTGGCTCCTGGTCCCCAGGTCTTTCTAATCAGACACCGAGGAGACTCCTGGCCATCTTGAGCTGAGATGTATTTCCCCAGGCTAGACAGGCTCCACAAAACCAATGGGCCCAGAGTTCTCATGGGCCGCTTCAGTACTATAGCATCCAGACCAGGGCAAAACTCTTGTCCCAGGTTGGTACTGGGCAGGGATTAACCACAGCCTTGAATCCTAGACGTGGGTGCCAGGGAAAGGTAAAGTACATAACCCATTCTGCTATAACCCAGGACCCTGGTACTAAACAGAACTAAGTACCTGACCCCTGACCCTTGCCCTAAAAAAACTCACTGCCTGTATCCTCCATCTCCATAGCGACAGCATGGCAAAGCTCCCTCCTTCCCTGATGCTCCTTGGGACCCTTAGATCTTGTTTTGGTTTGGGGGGTGTTTTGTTTTGTAGGCAGAGTTTTTCCATGTAGCCCTGGCTTGCCTTGAACTCTGGCTGTTCTCAAATTCATAGAGGTTCTCTAGCCTCTTCCTCCGTGTGCTGGGGTTAAAGTACCACCATGCCTAGATAACCATAAAGTCCTTCAGTCAGTCAGTTCCATCCATCTTTCCCTCCCTTCCTTCCCTTCCCTCCTCCCCGCCTTCCCTCCTCCCCGCCTTCCCTCCTCCCCGCCTTCTCTCCTCCCTCTCTCTCAGCAACCCCGCCGCTGCGCTGCTGACGCCTAAAGCCTAGAGCTAGCGAAATCGCCGGGGAAGCCCAGCAGGCGCTTAGTAACCACGCCCAATCCTTTCTGGTCCTGCCCCTTCCGCTCCCTGGGGCGGGACTAGAGCGATTTCCGCCCTGAGCCCAGAAGCGGTGTGGAGAGCGGGGTGAGGGGTGTGCCTCTGGTATCCAATCCTTACCCGGCTCTGCCAGGATCCTGAGATCCCTACCCATCCCCAGATCCCATCTCCAACTGCAAATCACTACAGATTCAAACCCAGGACCGGACCGGGTTTGCCTGCCGCTCTGTCGCCTCCCGGGACAGATCAAGGGTATAGGCGAGGGTTTTGCGCGACCTTGTGGCCTCTTCCTTCCCACCTCCCGGCTCCTTCGCCGCTCCACATGGCACAGAAACCCAAGGTAGACCCCCACGTCGGCCGGTTAGGGTACCTGCAGGCGCTGGTCAATGAGTTCCAGGAGACCGAGAGCCAAGGTGAGAGGTGTGGGGTGGGCGCGAGGGACCAGGCAGGGCTCCTATGGCAGCAGCCGCACGGGCCCAACCCCAGGACCACTTTCCCATTGCAGATGCCAAGGAACAAGTCCTTGCCAACCTCGCTAACTTCGCCTATGACCCGGGCAACTACGAGTATCTACGGCAGCTGCAAGTCCTAGACCTATTCCTCGATTCGCTGTCAGAAGAGAACGAAACGCTAGTGAAATTTGCTATTGGTAAGGGTTAGGCCGGCCCCTAGATACGGGCTAGAGCGACATCAGAGACTTAGAAGTGAGCCCTTCAGCCAGGCGTGATGGCACTCGCCTGTAAACCCAGCAGTATGAGAGGCTGAGGCAGGAGCATTGCTGTGACTCGGAGGCCAGCCTGGGATATAGAATAAGTCACTGTCACGAAACAAGTTAGTCCTTAGGCTAGGAATCTCATCTGCCAGGGCAGACCTCCCAGATATGTGTGCCACTGCCTCCTCTATACATTTTCCGGGTCACAGCTAGTCCCTAACAGGTCTGGGAGTCACTGCCAGCTCTTTGTGTCTTTGCTTCCTCTTAGAAAAGAGGTAATGAGCAAGGAAGCGAGTTGAAACTGCTTTGGAAGGCGTTTGGAGCTTGCTCTTGCATATCGAGAGATGCAAAGGTGACGTGGAATATATAGCCTAGGACCCCTGGGGTCAGATGATTGTAAGACCGTTTGAATTATTCATGGTAGATTTGTTTTTAACTTTGTGTGTATGTGTTTGTGTGTGTGTGTGTGTGTGTGTGTGTGTGTGTGTGTAAGTATGGGTATGTACACCACAGCGAATGCATGAAAGTCAGGAAAGTTTTTCAAAAGTCAGTTTCCACTGGGTATGGTGGCACCTGCCTTTTATCCCAGAAGACAGAGGTAGGTGGATGTCTATGAGTTCAAGGCCACCCTAGTCTGCGTATTAAATTCTAGGTCATCTAGGGTCACATAGTAAGATTCTGTGTCTGAATGAACGAACGAATGATAGTTACTGGTTCTCTGCTTCCGGTTTGCTGAGGTGGGCTCTCTTGTTTCTTCTGTGAGGAGCAGCATCTATAGCTGGCCCATGAGCTTCTAGCTGATCCTCCTGTCTCAACCTCTCGTCTTTCCTAAGAGTGCTGGGATTACAGATGCTCAACGCTGCATCTATACATTTTTTTAAATGTAGGTTCCTGGTATGGACCTCAGGTTGTCAGGTTTGCAGGGCAGCTCTTTTACCCACTGAGCCATCTCCTCTGCCCAATGATAGATAAAGAAGGTGCTGGTCCCAGTTCTGGAGAGATGGTGAACAGTTTGGGAAAAAGCCTTTGCCCTGAAGGAGTTCGTGTTCTAGAAGGGGGAGATAGGTGCGAACAAACAAGCCAGATGGAGCAATAGGAAGTGGCGTAACTTCAGCTTTGGCCTTCTTAGGTGTGCAGTGTGGACAAAGGCCCTAAGCAGGGAGGTGTTGGGGGGGGCAGCAGGTGTATTGGGGCTGCTTTAAGTGAGGAGTTGAATGGGGTGGAGTTAGAGCAGTTATAACACAGGGACTTTAGATCCAGGCCATGGGAAGAAGTCTAGAATTAAGAACAAATAAAAATTCTTTTAGCACATACTTTTGTTTGTTTATTTTTGAGGCAAGATTCCTTTATGTAACAGCTTTGACTGTCCTGGAATCACTCAGTAGACCAGGCTGGCCTCGAACTGTATTACTATAACAAATCATAACTATAGTTCTGAAGCCTTTAGTCCCAGTACTCGTGGATCTCTGTGAGTTCAAGGCCAGCCTGGTCTACAGAGCAAGTTCCAGGACAGGTTCCAAAACTGCACAGAGAAACCCTGTCTAAAAAAAACAAACATATATATATATATATATATATATATGTATGGAGAGAGAGAGAGAGAAAGTTCTGGCATTTTGGGTGGGTGGAGGCAAAAGAATCAGGAATTTAGGGTGATTTTTCAGCTAAATAACAACTTTGAGGCCCAAGGGGTGGGGGATCTTTGGTAAACATAATTTTGCTATTTATTAAAGACAGTGCATACTAGTAAGATGGATTGTTTGTTCATTTCATTATGTGAAAACATAATCAAACCTGGCTGAATGTTTGGTACTGTGGGACATAGAACATCCTCAGTGTTTGTCAGAGTTTAACAGCTTTGTAAGGTCAGTGCTGAGAACTCAGATTTACAGAAACACACAGTAACAGATGGTAGGTGTATGTTTAGGGCTGGGACTAAAGCTGTGTATACCATGCCCAGCTGACCAGCGCTCTGGAGGCAGAGGCCAGCTAGGGTCTACATAGGGAGGCCTTGTCTTCAGAAACAACAAACCCTACAAACATACTGATCTTTAGATGTCTTCCCAGGTACCTCCATTTGTGCCTCTGCCCCACTGCTGTTGCCCTGGGAATGGTGACAGTGGCCAGTTTCTTTTCCCGAGCTCTTCTCTTATGCCTGTCCACCTTCCCCTGGTCTAAGTCTCTAGTGTCAGGTGCTGCTTCAGCTCGCAGCCTTGAATCTCTGGGACTCTGCAGACTAGATTGCTCTTGTATTTATCGTATGCAACTAAAAAGGAGAGTCCCAGTGGGACCTAGAAGCAGATTCAGTGACTCGTCATTTCCCTTCCTTGGATCACCTCTGGCGCTAGAGGGGAGCCCTGCCACACCCTCGCCCTGCTGCCAAGAGCGCTGTGTCCACCTCGGAGGGGGCACTAAGGAGGTGATCTCCCTGGGAAGCAAGCCTGGCTCTGCTTATCTCTGCAGTTGAAGGGTGTGCAGGTCTTTTGGCCTGGGGTGGAAGGAGAGTCAAGAGGCAGATTCGGAAAAGAGTCTTCAAAGGATGTAGTCCCAGACGTGACTGACGCAGAGGCCTCATGAGGGACTGTTTGGTTCTGCAGTAGCCAGGCAAGAGACAGGCCAGGTCAGATTGCCCTTGGCCAAGTCTTGCAGAACCCAAACCAGCATCTGTCTGTTGGCAAACAGTGAGTTTTGATATGAAGGAGCTGGGCTGGGGGATCAGACTGGTTTGGATTCAGTTACCATCTCATGTGTCATTTCCCTCGGTCACCTGTCAGAGGGAAATTGTAAGTAGCTACTCGTTAGGGTCTTTGCCTGCCACTACGGGGTCTCCTAGGCCTCTGCCCATGGACCTGAATCCAGATCACTTTCGAGCTACAATCTCTCTTCTCTCTTCTCCCAGGTAGGATGGAACAATATCCCATCAGGGGAACCACCCTTCTGCTCAGGGATTCTCGCCCTCTAGAAAAGCAGGGGCAGTAGGTGTGTGGATCCTCAGCCTCACAGCGGATACCTAGGCAGGGTTAAGTGGAGAAAGCCTAGCGTCAAGCATGCTGGTTGTACCCTGCCCTTGCTCCCGGGCCATAGCTGTCTGCTCCTGCAGCACTAGCATGCAGTTGGGGGGTGAGGTCAGTGTGGGCCTGCTCTCCTTCCCAGTGTTGCCGCTCACCCTGGAGATAATGCTTGTTGTCAGCAGCTAGGAGCTGCAGGGGACTCGGGCTGGTGGCCTGACTGACCTCTTCCCAGATACATCTGTGTCCTTGGAGAAATGAGATCTTCCACGACGTGGTCAGAGTGTGGGCGTCAGAGGTGGGGGCTTAAGAACAACAGCACACGTCCGAGATGTGGTGCTGGTGAGATGATTTTATGGTTTTTGAAGTTTCATTGCATAAAGAATCTCCCTTACAAACTGGGTTCAAAGATTCGGTAAAGTTTAAGGGCCAGGTTTTTTTGGTTTTTTTTTGTTTGTTTTTTGAGACAGGGTTTCTCTGTGGTTTTGGAGCCTGTCCTGGAACTAGCTCTTGTATACCAGGCTGGTCTCGAACTCACAAGGGGCCAGGTTTAAAACTCCAGCAGAGGGGCTGGAGAGCTGGCTCAGTAGTTAAGAGCACTGGCTCCATTTCCAAAGGCCCCGAGTTCAATTCCCAGCAACCACATGATGACTCATAACCATCTGTAATGAGATCTGGTGCCCTCTTCTGGCCTGCAGAACATCCTGTGCATCTCTCTCATCCCAGAGCGGTGGATACAGAGCAACGTAATAAGTACCTTGCTTCTGTGAAAACCGATTGGTTCTCAGGGCAGCACCGGGTACTTGGCAGTTTTAAAGCTAGATTCAACAAGTGGCCTCTACCCAGGCGGTGGTGGCGCACGTCTTTAATCCCAGCACTCCGGAGGTGGAGGTAGGTGAATCTCTGAGAGTTTGAGGCCAGCCTGGTATACATATACAGAGTTCCATGACAGCCAGGGCTACATACAGAGAAACACTATCTAGAACCCCTGTCCCCCATCCCCGCCCCACTAAAAAAAATGACCTGAGGCCTTCCGGTATCTTGCAATGCATAATGATGCCACCAGGTGGTAGTAGTGCTCAAAGGCTGCCTACAGTGTCTTTGGAAAGCAACAGTGTGTTTCTCTTTAGATTTAATTAGATGTGTTTGTCATTGGAAAGAACTTTTCAAGAAAAGTACAGGCGGAGTGCAATGGCTTGCATGCACAGTCCCTTCTTTCTGTGGTTCCTGTCCTTAGACGACTTGGGCCACCAGGCAGGCTCAAGTAGTTCCTGTCCTTAGACTTGGGCCACCAGGCAGGCTCAAGTACCTTTACCGGTATTTCCACGATCGGTTTTATATTTTTTTGAGTGAAGGAAGGGCTTACTGTGTTGTCCAGGCTTCCCATGGGCTCCTGAGCTTGAGTGATCATCCTTCCTCAGCTGCCCTAGTAGCGAGGACTGTGAGTGTTTGCCACTTCATCCTACTCCACCGGCTATGCCAGCCTTGTGCCCTGAGGTGGGCAAGGTCTTAAGTGGAGGGAACCTCTTGGCCCTTCTCAGGGAGAGCTCACCCAGTCAGGAGGTGCCCAGTGCCGATGGAGCCTTGTCTGTGTCACCTCTTTAAATCCCCAGGAAAATCCTGAGAGCACCTCCCAGCACCGGTGCCTCCTCTGTGACTCCAGGCCACCAGCTTCTCCCAGTCCAGCCCTCCCATCTCAGGTCCTCCTCGGGATTTCCTCTCCAGCCTCTTGGGGTTTCTATGGTTACTGGTGTCCAGTGGAGCTGTCATCTCTTGCATCGAGCTGTTTTTTTCCGCCTTTGTCTGTCTAAAGTAAATTATTCGGCTAGTCAGGACTTGCCTTTCTCTCATCTTCCTTTTTGATGGTGCCGAGAATGAACCAGGAACCTAGGCGAGCACTCCGCCACCAAGCCACACCCCAGCCCCGCCCCTTTCTGTTTCGTAACTGCCTTGTAAGTGCAGTGTGGAGAGTGTACAGTGAGATGCACTGAGTGGCAGGCAGTTTAATTAATCCTTAAGTTCATTAAGGTATGTGCCCCTACATGTACCGGCACCTCTGTCGAGATGTGGCTTGTTTCCCCCATGTGCCCCGTGCAGGCACAGCTCTGACCTCTGTTCCAATGGGTTGCTTTTACCTGGTCTTGATCTTTATATGAGTGAGATCATACAAGATCCATCCTAAATCTGGTTTCTTAATAATAAAAAAAAAGTAGAGGGTTGTAGGGAGGCATGGTGGCACAGGACTTTAATGCCAGCATTTGGGAGGCAAAGGCAGATGAGTCTCTGTGAGTTCAATGCCAGCCTGGCCTACATAGCAAGTTCTAAACCAGCCAGAGCTATACTGTAAGACTCTATCTGCTGCGCCAGCGCAGGCTGGAACCAAGAATCTGAGCGGAGGGTATCCGGATTGAATGAATGCACAGAGCACGAGGTTGAGATGGAATAGCTTCTTTATTGTCCTGCTGGGGCTGGCTTTATACCATGGCACCAAATGTGAAGGTAGCCTGACCCCGGCAGGGATCAAGGAACGGTCACCATGCACTCAAAATTCCTTCCTTCCCCCGCTCCAGGAGCAGAGGGAATTTATTATGTTTTCCTTGCAGATAAGCACCTCAAATGGGGTCAGGGATATCAACTCGGGGCTGCAGTTCCCACACTATCAACTATGCACGTGGCACACAAACACACACACACTAATTAATTAATTCTTTCTATGTGTGTGTTCATGGGTGTGGAGGCCAGAGGTTAAGGGTCTTCCTCTGTGGCTGTCACTGACTCTGGAGCTCACTACACATACACACACACACACACACACACACACACACACACTCTCTCTCTCTCTCTCTCTCTCTCCTGTTCTCTCCTCTCTCTGCCCCTATGAAGAGGTTACAGACCCACACGATCATGTCTGACTTTTTCTGCGGGTGTTCAGGTCCTCATCCTGTGTGACAAGTACCATCTCCCCAGCTCCAGCATTGATTCCCTTTACCTTTAGGACTTCAGAAGGTTTTATTTCATGTATGTGTATGTGTGTGGTAGGGGTGAAGGTGGGGTAGGTCCATGTGGACACAGAAGAAGGCATCAGGTAATCAGGCAATATGGGGCTGAGTTAGAAGTGGTTGTGAGCTGCTTATAAAGATCTGGGAACTGGCCGGGCGATGGTGGCGCACGCCTTTAATCCCAGCACTCGGGAGGCAGAGGCAGGCGGATCTCTGTGAGTTCGAGACCAGCCTGGTCTACAGAGCTAGATCCAGGACAGGCTCCAAAGCCACAGAGAAACCCTGTCTCGAAAAACCAAAAAAAAAAAAAAAAATTTTTTTTGTTTTGTTTTTAGTTTATTTTTATTTTATGTGCGTTGGTGTTTTGCCTGCATGTAAGTCTGTGTGAGGGTGTTGGATCCTGGAGTTACAGACAGTTGTGAACTGCCATGTGGGTGCTGGGAATTGAACCTGGGTCCCCTGGAAGAGCAGTCAGTGCTCTTAAGGACTGTGCGGTCTCTCCAGCCCAAGAAGGCTGGAGAGGGGAAGCCCGGGCAGAGCCTGTCCTCTAGTTTGTGGGAACACAGGCTGCTTCCACCTTTTTTTTTTCTTCCGGCTGTCCTGGAACTCATTCTGTAGACCAGCCTGGCCTTGAACTCAGCTTGGTTCTTTTTTATGGTGGGCGGCTGTTAGCTTGTTTGAGACAGGGTTTCTCCATGTAGCCCTACAGAGGTAGGTGGCCTCAGAGTCAGAGTGCTGGGCTTAAAAGTGTATGCCACCATTGCCCAGCTCTGTAGCCCTTCACAGCGGGCAGACTCAGGGTCATGGACTGGGCAGGGGCTCTGGTGGGTCATGTGGGGCCATCTCGGTGCCCCGGCCCAGTCTGTGGTCTCAGAAGCTCTCAGCCATTCTCCTGGGCCATCACCCTCCCCTTCATTTTCAAGAGATGCTGCCAGCTAGGCAGAGGGGCCTAGCGCCCTGATGGCCGGAAGCTGAGTCAGCGCGTACAGGAAGCCATCTTCTGGCACTGAGGAGCCAAAGCTAAGCAGTGTTTCTCTGTAAAAATTAACATCTATCCCCACGGCCAAGAGGTCATTAGGTCAGGGGACCTACCCTGAGAATGGAAGAAGGGGTCCTGGTTCTTGTTTTTTTTTTGTTTGTTTGTTTGTTTTTTTTTTTTTTTTGAAGAAGGGGTCCTGGTTCTTGTTTTTTTTTTGTTTGTTTGTTTGTTTTGTTTTTTTTTGTTTTTGTTTTTCGAGACAGGGTTTCTCTGTGGCTTTGGAGCCTGTCCTGGAACTCGCTCTGTAGACCAGGCTGGTCTCGAACTCACAGAGATCCGCCTGCCTCTGCCTCCCAAGTGCTGGGCTGGTTCTTGTTTTTATATCAGTGTTTTGTCTGTGTACGTACATGTGCTACATGCATGGCTGGTGTCTATAGAGACAAGAGGGCATTGGAGCCCCTGGAATTGGTCACAGGTGGTTGTGAGCCACCATGTGGGTGCTGGGAACTGAACACGGGTTCTCAGGATGAGCTGTCAACACTCTTAACCTCTGAGCCATCTCTTGATAGTTTTATTTATTTGTTTGTTTGTTTATTATTTTACTTGCTGGCCGCAGTTTCTCCTCCCTCCTCTCCTCCCAGTCCTTCCCTGCTCTTGACAGTTTTTTTTTAAAGATTTATTTATTTATTATGTATACAACATTCTGCCTCGATGTGTGCCCGCACGCCAGAGCAGGGCGCCAGATCTCAGTACAGATGGTTGTGAGCCATCATGTGGTTGCTGGGAATTGAACTCAGGACCTCTGGAAGAGCAGCCAGTGCTCCAGAGTCACTGGTCTCTCACTCTGAACTTTCCTCCTCTCCTCTCTAGTCACAGCGAGGCATGGTGTTGTGTCTGCTTCACTTAGGGCTGATAGAAAAGGCTGGATTTCTGAAGTCTTGAGAAGTCTGGGCTTCGGTGACCTTGCAGTCCTTGTCCATGGGCAGACTTTCCCCAGGCCTGGGCACTCCCCCAGGCTCACTGGCCAGAGGTGCTGGGAGGAGAGATGAGAGCCAGGACCACAGCACCTGGGCTCAACCTTGCCTTTCTCCAGGGGGCCTTTGCAACCTGTCCCCGGACAAGGCCAACAAGGAGCACATTCTGCAGGCCGGAGGCATCCCGCTCATCACCAACTGCCTGTCCAGTCCCAACGAGGAGACGGTGTTATCTGCAGTCACCACACTCATGTACCTAAGCTCACCCGGCACGGGCTCCCATCCCGAGCTCACCTCCTTGCCCGTGGTCCAGTGCATGCTGCGCTTTTCTCTCTCAGCCAACATACGGCTCCGGAACCTGGCCCAGATCTTCCTGGAGGACTTCTGCTCCCCAAGCCAGGTGGCTGAGGCACGGAGCCAGCAGGCCCATTCAGCCCTGGGTATCCCACTGCCAAAGACCGAGGCCCCACAGCAGCCCTGATCCAAGAAGACCCCAGGGCTCTGCCACTTTCTGCCTGAGACCAGTCCTGGCATAGGAAGCAGAGACCAATAGCCGTCCATCCTGCCCACGGGATGCCTGTTTGGCTGTATGAAAGGTAGGATCTCTGAGCATGACGGGTGTTTACGCTAGGAAAACCAGTAGGGAGGAATGAAGGAGCCAGAACTGAGATGCTTAGGGGAGAGAAACAGCTGGTGTGACTCTCATGGGCTGGTGCTCCCAACAGTGCCGACAGAAGACCAGCTCAGTGCCCCAGGCCCAGCCAACACGCTGCTATAAAAGCTTTGCACAGTGGTGCTCAAGAACAGCTGCTAGAACCAGGACTCGGGAGAGTGGCCAGTAGCACAAGTGCCCAGAGGAACTCCTTATCTGCTGGGAAGGTGCTGTGGGGTAACCCCTCCAGTACTGAGGCTGGGCATTTGGGCACAGCAGACACTGACTTGGGTAGCTCTGCCGCCCAGAAACAACTGTCCACACAGCCCTGCCTTTTTGTTAA
This sequence comes from Microtus ochrogaster, assembly GCF_000317375.1. Classification (NCBI taxonomy): domain Eukaryota; kingdom Metazoa; phylum Chordata; class Mammalia; order Rodentia; family Cricetidae; genus Microtus; species Microtus ochrogaster. The sequence continues at coordinate 78,502,602 of NC_022014.1, forward strand.
GCACCAAGTGAGGAACACAGATGAGGTCTCTGCCATTGGGTGTCACACCTCAGTGACTGTTAACCAGGTGGCCATCGGGGATTAGGAGCAAGGCCCTCCAGGAGTTAAGAGCAGAATGAAGACAGGACAGCGAAGTGTCCCTTCAGAGAGGCCCTGCCTAGGGTCCTGGGACACAGATGGAAAGACAGTGACTTCAGTTCCTCTTGTGACCAGGCTGTGGACCCCTCGTGTAACAAATGCCAACTGTGGCATCCCTGTCCCTTCAAAAAAGCTGCTCTGGCCAGGCGGTGGTGGTGCATGCCTGTAATCCCAGCACTTGGGAGGCAGAGGCAGGCGAATCTCTGGTTCGAGACCAGCCTGGTCTACAAGAGCTAGTTCTAGGACAGGCTCCAAAACCACAGAGAAACCCTGTCTCGAAAAACAAAACAAAAAAAAAACAAAAAAGCTGCTCTGCCCCCTCTGCCTGTGACCGGATCTTCTGACGCTGGGGTGGGAGCCCTGCATACGAACCCTTCATGGCAGGGACGAGAGCCTACCCAGGTCCGCTACCCAGGTCTGCTACCTGCCGTTGTCCCAGAAGCCACCAACCTCCAGGACCCAGAGAGCACAGCAGCTCAAACCTGTAATCCTATCACTTGAGAAACTGAGGCAGGAGGATAGTCATGAGTTTGAGACCAGCCCCCGCAATTTGGGGGACTTGGACAACTTGGGCTATGGAGTAAGATCCTATCCCAAAAGAAAAAAACAGGGTCCCAATAATGTCTGAAGGACACCAAGATTCTGCCTCCCTCCTGTGCCAGCGAAAAGAAAAAAAAATGAAACTAAAGGGGAAAGAAGCAAAAAGAGGGTAGATCTGATGAGAGGTTGGGGTTCAGGTGAAATGGGGGAGCTTCTGATCTCTAGCACTGTCCCCCTTAGGTGGGGAACGAAAAGCTGTGTTCCAGGAAGGCCATCTGCAAGGGTGTGGGAATGAGGCTGTGGGTGCGGCCCCTGCAGGAGAGGAGAAAGAAGACTATCAGAGTTGCAGTTCTCTGCCCCACCCCAGCCCGGCACAGACCCTGGCCTTTCCTGAGAGAAGGTCTTCGAAGAACAGATGCCTTGCTTTGGGTTTTTATTTTTATTAAAATCCTCCTAACTGATTTTCTGCGCCAGCCCTGTTCCTTCTGGGTGTAGCCATTTTGGGAAGGGCCAGGTGGCAGTTGTTCAAGCTGGCTTCCTGCGTGGAGAAGTCACCTGTCTGTGCAGGTTCCTGCTGACCCATCCCAGGGTCCTTCACAGGCCAGTTCGCTTGCTGTCAATGATCCCCCTCCAGTTGTCACTCCAGGAAAGCAGCCGTCTCCTGGTGGGGGGCAGGGCCAGGTGCCGATTGTGGCAGCAGGTGAACAGGATGTGCTCCCAGCTTGGGGTCTTCTCCAGGCCTGGGGCAGGAAAGGCAGTTTGGGAACTGTAATCCGGTTATTTGCCCTAATCCCAGCAGGCCAGATGCCTGGAGGTTATCATGGTTAACTGGCCCAACCTTGAATGCTGTCTTTGTCGTCAAAGAGTAGGTCTCCCTTGACCACTGTCTTGTCCCTAGTCAAGATAATCCGCTCCACAAACTGAGGCCCCAGGTTCTGCTCCACCCAGCGGTACTGTATGGGAAGGGGGTGGGGGGGATAAAAGGCAGATTGGTCAATGGGCTAGGCTTTAAATGCAGGGTCAGTGAGGCGTTGGGTTAAGTGGAACTAAGCCCTCCAAAGTGCGGTACCCCTTTTCCCCAGCCCCCACTTTCTGTGACTTATTTTTAAAAAACAAATTTGGAAAGTTAAATCTGCGCAGGCGCCGGCACCTTCTCGCCCACACAGTGGTCGTACTTCCGCAGTGGGCTGGTGCAGATGAAGACCTCGGTGCTGCAGAGAGAGGGGGCAGTTAGGCCTGGGGAGCTGGGTGACCTCCCGCCGCCCCCTCTCCACCCTCCTTACTCTTGCATGTCGTTCATCTCTCGCAAAGCGTCCACGGCCCCAGGGATGGGCTCCAAGTTCAGGAAAAAGCCTGGAGCTTCATACACACTGGCCAGTTTCTCCTGAAAAAGACAGATCTCATCCCGCTGCTGCCTTACAGCAGGGGGAGCCCCAGAGAGGACCCACGATAAACAGCCCGAGCCCACGCTGGGGATAGAATGCTGGAGGTGGATGGGCGCGCTCAAGCTTTCTGGTTGGGGGTGAACTGTGGATTCAGAAGCTGGGGTGCCTGGAATGGAACCCAGATGGCCCCGCCTAGGGCGGGGAAGCGAGGTTCTCCGCCGGGCCTCCTACCGCCAGGTCCGGCCGCAGGGCTCGATATTGTTCGCTGGCGAGGAAGCCGCGGCGCTGCTCCAGCGGCACGTGCGGCTCCCCGGGAAAGCGGCGGCGGAAACCCTGGAGCAGACCAGACTCGAAGTCGGCCAGCACGCCGTCCATGTCCACCAGCACGCGCACCGGCCGCCGCGCCTCCATGGCCGCGCCCGGGGTCCCCGCCGAGCAGCGCAGCAACGACAGAGGACGGCAGTCCCGGAAACAAGCTGCGGGGGCGGGGCCCGAGCCGGCTCATTTGCATAGAGAGCACAACGAGGTGCCCAGGACGGTCCTGCCTCCCTTACTAGGCCACTTCCCCTATGTAATTTCAGTATTCCTCAACCCAGACCTCCCTGAGATCCGAAATACCCTTGCAATGTGGGACCCGCTCCACATGGGCATGCATACCCTCTCCCTTGCTTGTCCAGAGTGGAAGTGGGCAGGGAGCACACAGGGACCCCAATTTCCAGATGAAGAGGCTCCCAGTTCAAGAAAGGACCATTTAAAGACAACTGTGGGTATGAGCTGGGCTCGCAAGAGACGGAGTCCTAAGCCAGAGTTGGTTTCAAAGAGTAGTGTTGATTTCAGGCTAAGTCCATGCCCTTTTCCGTGCAACCGAGGTCTCCACTATAATCAAAAGCCGTTTCCTTTTTATTTTTTTTTGGAGACAGGGTTTCTCTGTAGCTACGGAGCCTGTCCTGGATCCGCCTGCTTCTGCCTCCCGAGTGCTGGGATTAAAGGCGTGCGCCACCACCGCCCGGCTAAACCTCCTTCTAGAGAAAATGTTAAACTTCACACATACACCCGTTTTTGTAGATTTCACAAAGTTCTTGGCCACTCTCACATCGATTTACTAACCAATAAGTGCAGATTTGAGTGAGCTCTCTTTAATGTCTCCCTCCACCCACCCACAGGGTTTCTCTGTAGAACTGGCTGCCCTGAAACTCGCACTGTACATCATGCCTGCTTCTGCCTCTGAGTGCAGGGATTAAAGGAGGGTGCCACTACACCCCGCTGTCTCCTGACTCCTAAACCATGCCGGTAGAAGCACCACAACAGCAGGGGCATGGTGGCGCACGCCTTTAATCCCAGCACTCAGGAGGCAGAGGCAGGCAGATCTCTGTGAATTTGAGGCCAGCCTGGTCTACAAGAGCTAGTTCC